>NW_020644373.1:7140017-7159767 GCF_003573695.1 Papaver somniferum
CTCTTGAGTTGTTTAAGAAACTCAAAGTGCTGTAACGCTCAACATTTGGCATAATTACTATTGAAACCGGTAAAACTGGCTTTTTAATAGCATATTATGGAATTTTCCTAAAACCTATACACCATTTTCCATCAAAATAGATCCCTCAATTTTTTTTTACTAATCCTGGGTCATCGGTTTCAAACAGACCATTTTCTAAGTATACAGGAACTACACTAGAAAGCGTTCTGGAACTAGAAAACGACCTTTAAGAGCTGATAAACCTTAAAATCTTGGTTGAAAACTTAGGACCATGTGACGTACTGACGTCATTGGCCCTTTTCCATCTAAATACTATCCTCTTGAGTTGTTTTAGAAACTTAAGGTGTTGTAACGCTCAACATTTGGCACAATTACTATTGAAATCGGTAAAACTGGCTTCTAAATAGCATATTATGGAATTTTCCTAAAATCTAAACACCATTTTCCATCAAAACAGATCCCCCCTTAGTTTTTTTACTAGTCATGGGTCATTGGTTTCAAACATGATATTTTCCTAGTATACATGAACTACCCTTGAAAGCGCTCTGGAACTAGAAAACGACCTTTAAGAGCTGATAAACCTTAAAATCTTGGTTGAAAACTTAGGACCATGTGATGTACTGACGTCGTTGGCCCTTTTCCCATCCAAATACTATCCTCTTGAGTTGTTTAAGAAACTTAAGGTGCTGTAGCGCTCAACATTTGGCATAATTACTATTCAAATCGGTAAAACTGGCTTTTAGATATCATATTATGGAATTTTCCTAAAATATAAATACCATTTTCCATCAAAATAGATCCCTCCTTAGTTTTTTTTACTAATCCCGGGTCATTGGTTTCAAACAGGATATTTTCCTAGTATATAGGTTTTTCTTTTTATAAGTCAAAAATTATAGTAATAAATAACAAAATTTACAAGAGAAGTTTACAAGAAAAGAGGCTTAAAGCCACAAAAAATTATAAACTTATAAACTAATATATAGGAACTACCCTTGAAAGCGAACTAGAAAACGACTTTTAAGAGCTGATAAACCTTAAAATCTTTGTTGAAAACTTAGGACCATGTGATGTACTGACATCGTTGGCCCTTTTGTCATCCAAATACAATCCTCTTGAGTTGTTTAAGAAACTCAAAGTGCTGTAACGCTCAACATTTGGCATAATTACTATTGAAACCGGTAAAACTGGCTTTTTAATAGCATATTATGGAATTTTCCTAAAACCTATACACCATTTTCCATCAAAATAGATCCCTCAATTTTTTTTTTACTAATCCTGGGTCATTGGTTTCAAACAGACCATTTTCTTAGTATACAGGAACTACACTAGAAAGCGTTCTGAAAGCGCTCTGGAACTAGAAAACGACCTTTAAGAGCTGATAAACCTTAAAATCTTGGTTGAAAACTTAGGACCATGTGACGTACTGACGTCATTGGCCCTTTTCCATCCAAATACTATCCTCTTTAGTTGTTTTAGAAACTTAAGGTGTTGTAACGCTCAACATTTGGCACAATTACTATTGAAATCGGTAAAACTGGCTTTTAAATAGCATATTATGGAATTTGCCTAAAATCTAAACACCATTTTCCATCAAAACAGATTCCCCCTTAGTTTTTTTACTAGTCATGGGTCATTGGTTTCAAATATGATATTTTCCTAGTATACATGAACTACCCTTGAAAGCGCTGTGGAACTAGAAAACGACCTTTAAGAGCTGATAAACCTTAAAATCTTGGTTGAAAACTTAGGACCATGTGATGTACTGACGTCGTTTGCCCTTTTCCCATCCAAATACTATCCTCTTGAGTTGTTTAAGAAACTTAAGGTGTTGTAACGCTCAACATTTGGCACAATTGCTATTGAAATCGGTAAAACTGGCTTTTGGATAGCATATTATGGAATTTGCCTAAAATATAAACACCATTTTCCATCAAAACAGATCCCTCCTTAGTTTTTTTACTAATCATGGGTCATTGGTTTCAAACATGATATTTTCCTAGTATACATGAACTACCCTTGAAAGCGCTCTGGAACTAGAAAAAGACCTTTAAGAGCTGATAAACCTTAAAATCTTGGTTGAAAACTTAGGACCATGTGACGTACTGACGTCATTGGACCTTTTCCCATCCAAATACTATCCTCTTGAGTTGTTTTAGAAACTTAAGGTGCTGTAACGCTCAACATTTGGCACAATTGCTATTGAAATCGGTAAAACTGGCTTTTGGATAGCATATTATGGAATTCGCCTAAAATCTAAACACCATTTTCCATCAAAACAGATCCCTCCTTAGTTTTTTTACTAATCATGGGTCATTGGTTTCAAACAGGATATTTTCATAGTATATAGGTTTTTCTTTTTATAAGTCAAAAATTATATTAATAAATAACAAAATTTACAAGAGAAGTTTACAAGAAAAGAGGCTTAAAGCCCTAAAAAATTATAAACTTATAAACTAGTATATAGGAACTACCCTTGAAAGCGAACTAGAAAACAACTTTTAAGAGCTGATAAACCTTAAAATCTTTGTTGAAAACTTAGGACCATGTGATGTACTGACGTCGTTGGCCCTTTCCCATCCAAATACTATCCTCTTGAGTTGTTTAAGAAACTTAAGGTGCTGTAGCGCTCAACATTTGGCATAATTACTATTCAAATCGGTAAAACTGGCTTTTAGATATCATATTATGGAATTTTCCTAAAATCTAAATACCATTTTCCATCAAAATAGATCCCTCCTTAGTTTTTTTTACTAATCCCGGGTCATTGGTTTCAAACAGGATATTTTCCTAGTATATAGGTTTTACTTTTTATAAGTCAAAAATTATAGTAATAAATAACAAAATTTACAAGAGAAGTTTACAAGAAAAGAGGCTTAAAGCCACAAAAAATTATAAACTTATAAACTAATATATAGGAACTACCCTTGAAAGCGAACTAGAAAACGACTTTTAAGAGCTGATAAACCTTAAAATCTTTGTTGAAAACTTAGGACCATGTGATGTACTGACATCGTTGGCCCTTTTGTCATCCAAATACAATCCTCTTGAGTTGTTTAAGAAACTCAAAGTGCTGTAACGCTCAACATTTGGCATAATTACTATTGAAACCGGTAAAACTGGCTTTTTAATAGCATATTATGGAATTTTCCTAAAACCTATACACCATTTTCCATCAAAATAGATCCCTCAATTTTTTTTTACTAATCCTGGGTCATTGGTTTCAAACAGACCATTTTCTTAGTATACAGGAACTACACTAGAAAGCGTTCTGAAAGCGCTCTGGAACTAGAAAACGACCTTTAAGAGCTGATAAACCTTAAAATCTTGGTTGAAAACTTAGGACCATGTGACGTACTGACGTCATTGGCCCTTTTCCATCCAAATACTATCCTCTTTAGTTGTTTTAGAAACTTAAGGTGTTGTAACGCTCAACATTTGGCACAATTACTATTGATATCGGTAAAACTGGCTTTTAAATAGCATATTATGGAATTTGCCTAAAATCTAAACACCATTTTCCATCAAAACAGATTCCCCCTTAGTTTTTTTACTAGTCATGGGTCATTGGTTTCAAACATGATATTTTCCTAGTATACATGAACTACCCTTGAAAGCGCTCTGGAACTAGAAAACGACCTTTAAGAGCTGATAAACCTTAAAATCTTGGTTGGAAACTTAGGACCATGTAACGTACTGACGTCGTTGGCCCTTTTCCCATCCAAATACTATCCTCTTGAGTTGTTTAAGAAACTTAAGGTGCTGTAACGCTCAACATTTGGCATAATTACTATTCAAATCGGTAAAACTGGCTTTTAGATATCATATTATGGAATTTTCCTAAAATCTAAATACCATTTTCCATCAAAATAGATCCCTCCTTAGTGTTTTTTTACTAATCCCGGGTCATTGGTTTCAAACAGGATATTTTCCTAGTATATAGGTTTTTCTTTTTATAAGTCAAAAATTATAGTAATAAATAACAAAATTTACAAGAGAAGTTTACAAGAAAAGAGGCTTAAAGCCACAAAAAATTATAAACTTATAAACTAATATATAGGAACTACCCTTGAAAGCGAACTAGAAAACGACTTTTAAGAGCTGATAAACCTTAAAATCTTTGTTGAAAACTGAGGACCATGTGATATACTGACATCGTTGGCCCTTTTCTCATCCAAATACAATCCTCTTGAGTTGTTTAAGAAACTCAAAGTGCTGTAACGCTCAACATTTGGCATAATTACTATTGAAATCGGTAAAACTAGCTTTTTAATAGCATATTATGGAATTTTCCTAAAATATATACCCCATTTTCCATCAAAATAGATCCCTCAATTTTTTTTACTAATCCTGGGTCATTGGTTTCAAACAAGATATTTTCGTAGTATATAGAAAGCGTTCTGAAAGCGCTCTGGAACTATAAAATGACCCTTAAGAGCTGATAAACCTTAAAATCTTGGTTGACCATGTGACGTATACATCGTTGGCCCTTTTCCCATCCAAATACTATCCTCTTAAGTTGTTTAAGAAACTTAAGGTGCTCAACATTTGGCATAAGTACTATTGAAATCGGTAAAACTGGCTTTTTGATAGCATATTATAGAATTTGCCTAAAATCTAAACACCGTTTTCCATCAAAATAGATCCCTCCTTAGTTTTTTTACTAATCCCGGGTCATTGGTTTCAAACAGGATATTTTCATAGTATATGGTTTGTTTGTTTTATAAGTCAAACATTGTATTAATAGATAACAAAATTTACAAGACAAGTTTACAAGAAAAGAGGCTTAAAGCCCCAAAAACTTATAAACTTATAAACTAGTATATAGGAAATACCCTTGAAAGCGCTATGGAACTAGAAAACGACTTTTAAGAGCTGACAAACTTTAAAATATTTGTTGAAAACTGAGGACCATGTGATGTACTGACATCGTTGGCCCTTTTACCATCCAAATACAATCCCCTTGAGTTGTTTAAGAAACTCCAGGGGATGTGGCGTGAGCCAAGTCCGCGAACTCAGTCCGGGAACTGGCGGAAGTTCTCGACCCGAGAATTTCTGCTGGAGTTTGTGAACTCCTTCCGTGAGCTTAAGTCCGCGAACCCAGTCCGCGAACTTGAGCAGGTTATATCTAAAATCGGTTGTCCTTGAACTCATGTTTATGTAAACTAAGGAATGCTTTTGCAAACCCTAGCTATAAAGTTCATGAACCGATTCGAGTGAATCAAACCGTTTTTGCTTCGATTGTGTCTTGTGTAGTTACATAAGATCTAAGCAATTGAACAACTCTCTAACTAGTTCATTTCAGTCATTTGAACTAGTTATGGTGAAGAAGAATATGGTGGATATCAAATTGATCATATGACTAACCATTTGGTTAGCTATTGTTGAACCAACAAATGTTAATGTTTGGGAACGGTTACATAAACCCAAAATTGGAAATTTCTTTTGTGTGTAACAAGCGAAGTTTTCGATCCAACGGTTGAGAAATATTAGCTTGAATCTAATCAGGTTTTCATCTAACGGTGAATATTGAATGCTTTGTTACCAAGCTAACATTGATTGCAAACCCTGATTTGGAAGACTATATAAGGGAGAACTCTAGCAACTAGGAAACATAATCCCCACACCTTACGTGTGATACTAGTTGCATAAGCTAGAGTCAATTATCCTTTAACCTTGGGTTTTCTTCTTCTAAAACCAGGTTAACGACTTAAAGACTTCATTAGGATTGTGAAGCCAGACCGATACTACTTTTCTTGTAGTTGTGTGATCTGATCTTGCTGATTCTATCGTTTTGAGTACGATTGTAATAATTGGCTTGAGATTTATATCTCCGATAGGTAAGATAGAAAAGTAATCACAAACATCTTCGTCTCATCGTTTGTGATTCCACAATATACTTTTTCGCTGCGTCGATTAGGATTATTGTGAGGTGATTGATAATACTAGGCTGTTCTTCGGGAATATAAGTTCGGTTTATCAATTGGTTCCTGTTCACCTTGATTTATCAAAAGACGGAACAAAACTCGTAGGTATATTCGTGGGAGACGGATTTATCTATTACCGTAGACTTTTCTGTGTGATACAGATTTGTTTATTAAAGTCTTCGACTTGGGGTCGTAACAACTCTTAGTTGTGGGTGAGATCAGCTAAGGGAATCAAGTACGTAGCATCCTGTTGGGATCAGAGGCGTAGGAGCATAACTGTACCTTGGATCCGTATGAGATTGATTGGGGTTCAACTACAGTCCAGACCGAAGTTAGTTTGGAGTAGGCTAGTGTCTGTAGCGGCTTAATGCAGTGTGTGTTCAATCTGGACTAGGTCCCAGGGTTTTTCTGCATTTGCGGTTTCCTCGTTAACAAAATTCTGGTGTCTGTGTTATTTCTTTTCTGCATTATATTTTGTTATATAATTGAAATATCACAGGTTGTGCGTTGTTCAATCAATTAGAATATCCGACCTTTTGGTTGTTGATTTAAATTGATTGACACTTGGGTATTTGTCTTTGGTACCATCCAAGTTATCTCTCTTTGATAAAGACTCGCAGATTTCTATTTGCTTGAGTATATATCAAATCGAGAGAGTGAGATATAAACTCTTTGATATACTTTTTATCTTGATTGAGTCTAACTGTCTAGTTGATTCTCTAGAAAGTATATTGGAGTTTGTCCATACAGATTGCTAAGCAAAATATTGGGTGTGGTTGTTATACCCCCCGCTTTTTCAGTTCCTATATACTAAGAAAATATCCTGTTTGAAACCAATGACCTGGGATTAGTAAAAGAAAATTGAGGGATCTATTTTGATGGAAAATGGTGTATAGATTTTAGGCAAATTCCATAATATGCTATTAAAAAGCCAGTTTTACCGATTTCAATATAATTATACCAAATGTTGAGCGTTACAGCACTTTGAGTTTCTTAAACAACTCAAGGGGATTGTATTTGGATGGTAAAAGGGCCAACGATGTCAGTACATCACATGGTCCTCAGTTTTCAACAAAGATTTTAAGGTTTATCAGCTCTTAAAAGTCGTTTTCTAGTTCCATAGCGCTTTCAAGGGTAGTTCCTATATACTAGTTTATAAGTTTATAAGTTTTTGGGGCTTTAAGCCTCTTTTCTTGTAAACTTGTCTTGTAAATGTTGTTATCTATTAATACAATGTTTGACTTATAAAACAAACAAACCATATACTAGGAAAATATCCTGTTTGAAACCAATGACCCGGGATTAGTAAAAAAACTAAGGAGGGATCAATTTTGATGGAAAATGGTGTTTAAATTTTAGGCAAATTCCATAATATGCTATCAAAAAGCCAGTTTTACCGATTTCAATAGTACTTATGCCAAATGTTGAGCACCTTAAGTTTCTTAAACAACTTAAGAGGATAGTATTTGGATGGGAAAAGGGCCATCGATGTATACGTCACATGGTCAACCAAGATTTTAAGGTTTATCATCTCTTAAGGGTCGTTTTATAGTTCCAGAGCGCTTTCAGAACGCTTTCTATATGCTAAGAAAATATCTTGTTTGAAACCAATGACCCAGGATTAGTAAAAAAAAATTGAGGGATCTATTTTGATGGATAATGGGGTATAGATTTTAGGCAAATTCCATAATATGCTATTAAAAAGCCAGTTTTACCGATTTCAATAGTAATTATGCCAAATGTTTAGCGTTACAGTACTTTCAGTTTCTTAAACAACTCAAGAGGATTGTATTTGGATGGGAAAAGGGCCAACGATGTCAGTACATCACATGGTCCTCAGTTTTCAACAAATATTTTAAGGTTTATCAGCTCTTAAAAGTCGTTTTCTAGTTCGCTTTCAAGGGTAGTTCCTATATATTAGTTTATAATTTTTTGGGGCTTTAAGCCTATTTTCTTGTAAACTTCTCTTGTAAATTTTGTTATTTATTAATATAATTTTTGACTTATAAAAAGGAAACCTATATACTAGGAAAATATCCTGTTTGAAACCAATGACCCGGGATTAGTAAAAAAACTAAGGAGGGATCTATTTTGATGGAAAATGGTATTTAGATTTTAGGAAAATTCCATAATATGATATCTAAAAGCCAGTTTTACCGATTTGAATAGTAATTATGCCAAATGTTGAGCGTTACAGCACCTTAAGTTTCTTAAACAACTCAAGAGGATAGTATTTGGATGGGAAAAGGGCCAACGACGTCAGTACATCACATGGTCCTAAGTTTTAAACCAAGATTTTAAGGTTTATCAGCTCTTAAAGGTCGTTTTCTAGTTCCAGAGCGCTTTCAAGGGTAGTTCATGTATACTAGGAAAATATCATGTTTGAAACCAATGACCCATGATTAGTAAAAAAACTAAGGAGGGATCTGTTTTGATGGAAAATGGTGTTTAGATTTTAGGCAAATCCCATAATATGCTATCTAAAAGCCAGTTTTACCGATTTCAATAGTACAATTAATATGTTCTAAGGTAGTACGTCTAGTAAAAATGGCATTGTTATGTACGTTGATTCAAGAATATATGAAGGAAGTCAAATTTCACAATAGAAGAAGGATGAAAGGCCAAGCAGAACTAATCCAAATCCTAACAAATTTCATCTATCTTGAATCAAATAGAAAGACAAAGCCAACACAAAAAGAAAGAGTTCATAAAAATGTTGAGTTTTATATACTTTTTTTTTTTGCTAAGTCAAGAAATTGTATTGATAAAAAAGTTATTTACAAGATAGATATAGGAGAAAAGAGATCAATGTGACCCCAAAAACTCTTAAAACCTATTTAAAACGATAATAAATTACATTTGGGAATTCAATTGAACTTAAGAAAACTGGGCGACCTTCAAAATGAATACCAACCCCATCCTCTAATAAACAACCACGCTTTGCCATGGTATCAGCTGCAAAATTTTCCTCTCTAAAGGAATGTTCAAAACGAATTGAACCATATAAACCTTTAACTTCCATCCATCTTTGCCTAGCAAACCAAGGAACGTTATCTTCTTCCAAAGCCTTCAACACACTTGTAGAATCTGATCTAATAACAATGCAATCATATCCCCACTGAACTGCCCACTCCATACCCACAATAATACCATACAATTCAGCCAAATAATTAGAAGTAACTCCCAAGCCAATACACATAGCACCAACCACCTCACAATTTGCATTCCTTGCAACAACACCAGCTCCCGCCACCCCTGGATTACCTCTTGAGGCGCCATCCGTGCACAAAAGCAATTCATTAGCATTAGGAGGAAACCAAAAACACTCCTTAGGATCAGTAAACTTCACCTTTCTATGCCGAACTCGAAAAAACTCCAGAATTCTCAAGTCTTCCAAAGAATTATGCATAAAACTCTTCATTCGAACTGAATATTCTTGCATCAAATTAAAAACACGTTTTTGAAATAAAGACCAACAAGGATTCTTCTTTTCATACACTTTTTTGTTTCTAGTGAACCATAATTCTGAACGCACAACCAAATTCACTACCAACCACAAATCCTTAACAATACCACTATGATTTTTTGCCTCATGGTAAGAAGTAATAATATCATAATGAGGTTTAATTTTGAAAATACCTTCAATCCACTCCCAAGCTCTTTGCGCAAAATTACAGCTCCAAAGAACATGTTGGAGAGACTCCTCCTCAATCTGACACACACTACATTTGGATGCAAGTTGAAATTTGAATCTGCTGCGTACCTTATCAAGAGTTGCACATGCACCACGAATAAACTTCCAGTTCTGAGCCGCCAATGAAGGATGCACCACCCTCTTCCATAACAGCCACGCCTCCCTCAAAATAGGATATTTCTTCCTAATCAATTCCCTTGCTGCCTTGACAGAAAATTTACCTTGTAAATCAGGCATCCAAATATGCCTATCCACTCCCATATGAATTTTTGGTAAATCTTGTTGTACCACACCAGCACTTAAGAGGAGCTGCAAATGAACTCCTTGAATCTGCCAGTTGAGTTTTATATACGTTAACTCAAAAAAGTCTACATACTTCGTTATATATCTGAAATTGATTTATGAGACTAAATTGTAAACTAGATAAACTCATCTTTAACAGAAAAAGTATGAAAAATGTATTGTAATCACAATTAATATGTTCTAAGCCATTACGTCTAGTAAAAATAGCATTTCTGTGTACGTTGATTCAAGAAAATATGAAGGAAGTCAAATTTCACAATATAAGAAGGATGAAAGACCAGTCAGAACTAATCCAAATTCTAACAAATTTCATCTATTTGAATCAAATTGAAAGACAAAGCCAAGACAAAAATAAAGAGTTCATAAAAATGTTGAATTTTTTATACGTTAACTCAAAAAACTACACTCTTCGTTATAAGTCGGAAGTCGATTTCTTAGACTAAATTGTAAACTAGTTAAACTCATCTTTAACAGAAAAAGTTTGAAAAATGTATTGTAATCACAATAAATATGTTTTAAGGCAGTAGGTCTATTAAAAATTGCATTTCTATGTACGTTGGTTCAAGAATATATGAAGGAAGTCAAATTTCACAATAGAAGAAGGATGAAAGACCAAGAAGAACTAATCCAAATCCTAACAAATTCCATCTATCTTCAATCAAATAGAAAGACAAAGCTAACACAAAAAGAAAGTGTTCATAAAAATGTTCAATTTTATATACGTTAACTCAAAAAAGTCTACACTCTTCGTTATAATTCGGAAGTTGATTTCTGAGACTAAATTGTAAACTAGATAAACTCATCTTTAACAGAAAGTTTTTGAAAAATGTATTGTAATCACAATTAATATGTTCTAAGGCAGTACGTTGATTCAAGAAAATATGAAGGAAGTCAAATTTCACAATAGAAGAAGGATGAAAGACCAAGAAGAACTAATCCAAATCCTAACAAATTTCATCTATCTTGAATAAAATGAAAGACAAAGCCAACACAAAAAGAAAGAGTTCATAAAAATGTTAAATTTTATGTACGTTAACTCAAAAAAGTCTACACACTTCGTTATACATCTGAAATTGATTTCTGAGACTAAATTGTAAACTAGATAAAATCATCTTTAACAGAAAAAGTTTGAAAAATGTATTGTAATCACAAATAATATGTTCTAAGGCATTACGTCTAGTAAAAATGTACGTTGATTCAAGAAAATATGAAGGAAGTCAAATTTCACAATAGAAGAAGGATAAAAGCCCAGGCAGAACTAATCCAAATTCCAACAAATTTATATATTTGAATCAAATTGAAAGACAAAGCCAATACAAAAATAAATAGTTCATAAAAATGTTAGATTTTTTATACGTTAACTCAAAAAATTCTACACTCTTCGTTGTAAGTCAGAAGTTGATTTCTGAGACTAAATTGTAAATTAGATAAACTCATCTTTAACAGAAAAAGTTTGAAAAATGTATTATTATCACAATTAATATTTTCTAAGGCAGTACGTCTAGTAAAAATTGCATTTCCATGTACGTTGATTCAAGAATATATGTAGGAAGTCAAATTTCACAATAGAAGAAGGATGAAAGGCCAAGCAGAACTAATCCAAATCCTAACAAATTTAATCTATCTTGAATCAAATAGAAAGACAAAGCCAACACAAAAAGAAAGAGTTCATAAAAATGTTGAATTTTATATATGTTAACTCAAAAAAGTCTACAAACTTCGGTATAAGTCGGAAATTGATTTCTGAGACTAAATTGTAAACTAGATAAACTCATCTTTAACAGAAAAAGTATGAAAAATTTATTGTAATCACAATTAATATGTTGTAAGACATTACGTCTAGAAAAAATAGCATTTCTGTGTACGTTGATTCAAGAAAATATGAAGGAAGTGAAATTTCACAATATAAGAAGGATGAAAGACCAGCCAGAACTAATCCAAATTCTAACAAATTTCATCTATTTGAATCAAATTGAAAGACAAAGCCATGACAAAAATAAAGAGTTTATAAAAATGTTGAATTTTTTATACGTTAACTCAAAAAAGTCTACATTCTTCGTTATAAATCGGAAGTCGATTTCTGAGACTAAATGGTAAACTAGATAAACTCATCTTTAACAGAAAAAGTTTGAAAAATGTATTCTAATCACAAATTATATGTTCTAAGAAATTACGTCTAGTAAAAATTGCATTTCTATGTACGTTAATTAAAGAAAATATGAAGGAAGCCAAATTTCACAATAGAAGAAGGATGAAAGACCATCCAGAACTAATCCAAATTGTAACAAAATTCATTTATTTGAATCAAATTGAAAGACAAAGCCAATACAAAAATAAAACAGTTCATAAAAATGTTGAATTTTTTATACGTTAACTAAAAAAAAGTCTACACTCTTTGTTTTAAGTCGGAAGTTGATTTCTGAGACTAAATTGTAAACAATATAAACTCATCTTTAACAGAAAAAGTTTGACAAATGTATTGTAATCACAATAAATATGTTCTAAGCCATTACGTCTAATAAAAATTGCATATCTGTGTACGTTGATTCAAGAAAATATGAAGGAAGTCAAATTTCACAATATAAGAAGGATGAAAGATCAGCCAGAACTAATCCAAATTCTAACAAATTTCATCTATTTGAATCAAATTGAAAGACAAAGCCAAGTCAAAAATAAAGAGTTCATAAAAATGTTGAATTTTTAACTCAAAAAAGTCTACACTCTTCGTTATAAGTCGGAAATCGATTTCTGAGACTAAATTGTAAACTAGTTAAACTCATCTTTAACAGAAAAAGTTTACAAAATGTATTGTAATCACAATAAATATATTCTAAGGCAGTACGTCTAGTAAAAATTGCATTTCTATGTATGATTCAAGAATATATGAAGGAAGTCAAATTTCACTATAGAAGAAGAACAAAAGACCAAGCAGAACTAATCCAAATCCTAACAAATTTCATCTATCTTGAATCAAATAGAAAGACAAAGCCAACACAAAAAGAAAGTGTTCATAAAAATGTTGAATTTTATATATGTTAACTAAAAAAGTCTACTCACTTCGTTATACGTCTGAAATTGATTTCTGAGACTAAGTTGTAAACTATATGAACTCATCTTTAACATAAAAAGTTTGAAAAATGTATTGTAATCACAATAAATATATTCTAAGGCAGTACGTCTAGTAAAAATTGCATTTCTATGTACGTTGATTCTAGAATATATGAAGGAAGCCAAATTTCACTATAGAAGAAAGACAAAAGACCAAGCAGAACTAATCCAAATTCTATGAAATTTCATCTATTTGAATCAAATTGAAAGACAAAGCCAATACAAAAATAAAGAGTTCATAAAAATGTTGAATTTTTTATACGTTAATTCAAAAAAGTCTACACTCTTCGTTATAAGTCGGAAGTGGATTTCTGAGACTAAATTGTAAACTAGATAAACTCATCTTTAACAGAAAGTTTTTGAAAAATGTATTGTAATAACAATTAATATGTTCTAAGTCAGTACGTTGATTCAAGAAAATATGAAGGAAGTCAAATTTCACAATAGAAGAAGGATGAAAGACCAAGAAGAACTAATCCAAATCCTAACAAATTTCATCTATCTTGAATCAAATAGAAAGACAAAGCCAACACAAAAAGAAAGAGTTCATAAAAATGTTAAATTTTATATACGTTAACTCAAAAAAGTCTACACACTTCGTTATACATCTGAAATTGATTTCTGAGACTGAATTGTAAACTAGATGAAATCATCTTTAACAGAAAAAGTTTGAAAAATGTATTGTAATCACAAATAATATGTTCTAAGGCATTACGTCCAGTAAAAATGTACGTTGATTCAAGAAAATATGAAGGAAGTCAAATTTCACAATAGAAGAAGGATAAAAGCCCAGGCAGAACTAATCCAAATTCCAACAAATTTAATCTTTTTGAATCAAATTGAAAGACAAAGCCAATACAAAAATAAAGAGTTCATAAAAAATGTGAGATTTTTTATACGTTAACTCAAAAAAGTCTACACTCTTCGTTGTAAGTCGGAAGTTGATATCTGAGACTAAATTGTAAACTAGATAAACTCATCTTTAGCAGAAAAAGTTTGAAAAATATATTGTAATCACAATTAATATGTTCTAAGCCATTACGTCTAGTAAAAATTGCATTTTTGTGTACGTTGATTCAAGAAAATATGAAGGAAGTCAAATTTCACAATAGAAGAATGATGAAAGACCAAGAAGAACTAATCCAAATCCTAACAAATTTCATCTATCTTGAATCAAATAGAAAGACAAAGCCAACACAAAAAAAAATAGTTCATAAAAATGTTGAATTTTATGTACGTTAACTCAGAAAAGTCTACACACTTCGTTATACATCTGAAATTGATTTCTGAGACTAAATTGTAAACTAGATAAAATTATGTTTAACAGAAAAAGTTTGAAAAATGTATTGTAATCACAAATACTATGTTCTAAGGCATTACGTCTAGTAAAAATGTACGTTGATTCAAGAAAATATGAAGGAAGTCAAATTTCACAATAGAAGAAGGATAAAAGCCAAGGCAGAACTAATCCAAATTCCAACAAATTTCATCTTTTTGAATGAAATTGAAAGACAAAGCCAATACAAAAATAAAGAGTTCATAAAAAATGTTAGATTTTTTATACGTTAACTCAAAAAAGTCTACACTCTTTGTTATAAGTCGGAAGTTGATATTTGAGACTAAATTGTAAACTAGATAAACTCATCTTTAACAGAAAAAGTTTGAAAAATGTATTGTAATCACAATTAATATGTTCTAAGCCATTACGTCTAGTAAAAATTGCATTTTTGTGTACGTTGATTCAAGAAAATATGAAGGAAGTCAAATTTCACAATATAAGAAGGATGAAAGACCAGACAGAACTAATCCAAATTCGAACAAATTTCCTCTATTTGAATCAAATAGAAAGACAAAGCCAACACAAAAAGAAAGAGTTCATAAAAATGTTGAATTTTATGTACGTTAACTCAAAAAAGTCTACACACTTCGTTATACATCTGAAATTGATTTCTGAGACTAAATTGTAAACTAGATAAAATCATGTTTAACAGAAAAAGTTTGAAAAATATATTGTAATCACAAATAATATGTTCTAAGGCATTACGTCTAGTAAAAATGTACGTTGATTCAAGAAAATATGAAGGAAGTCAAATTTCACAATAGAAGAAGGATAAAATCCCAGGCATAACTAATCCAAATTCCAACAAATTTCATCTTTTTGAATCAAATTGAAAGACAAAGCCAATACAAAAATAAAGAGTTCATAAAAAATGTTAGATTTTTTATACGTTAACTCAAAAAAGTCTACACTCTTTGTTATAAGTCGGAAATTGATATCTGAGACTAAATTGTAAACTAGTAAACTCATCTTTAACAGAAAAAGTTCGAAAAATGTATTGTAATCACAATTAATATGTTCTAAGCCATTACGTCTAGTAAAAATTGCATTTTTGTGTACGTTGATTCAAGAAAATATGAAGGAAGTCAAATTTCACAATATAAGAAGGATGAAAGACCAGACAGAACTAATCCAAATTCTAACAAATTTCCTCTATTTGAATCAAATTGAAAGACAAAGCCAAGACAAAAATAAAGAGTTCATAAAAATGTTGAATTTTTTATACGTTAACTCAAAAAAGTCTACACTCTTCGTTATAAATCGGAAGTTTATTTCTGAGACTAAATTGTAAACTAGATAAACTCATCTTTAACAGAAAAAGTTTGAAAAATGTATTGTAATCACAATTAATATGTTCAAAGGAAGTACGTTTAGTAAAAATTGCATTTCTATGTATGTTGATTCAAGAATATATGAAGGAAGTCAAATTTCACAATAGAAGAAGGATGAAAGGCCAAGCAGAACTAATCCAAATCCTAACAAATTTCATCTATCTTGAATCAAATAAAAAGACAAAGCCAACACAACAAGAAAGAGTTCATAAAAATATTGAATTTTATATACGTTAACTCAAAAAAGTCTACAAACTTCGGTATAAGTCGGAAATTTATTTCTGAGAATAAATTGTAAACAAGATAAACTCGTCTTTAACAGAAAAAGTTTGAAAAATGTATTTTAATCACAATTAAAATGTTCTAAGCCATTACGTCTAGTAAAAATTGCATTTTTGTGTACGTTGATTCAAGAAAATATGACGGAAGTCAAATTTCACAATATAAGAAGGATGAAAGACCAGCCAGAACTAATCCAAATTCTAACAAATTTCATCTATTTGAATCAAATTGAAAGACAAAGCCAAGACAAAAATAAAGAGTTCATAAAAATGTTGAATTTTTTATAAGTTAACTCAAAAAAGTCTACACTCTTCGTTATAAGTCGGAAGTCGATTTCTGAGACTTAATTGTAAACTGGTTAAACTCATCTTTAACAGAAAAAGTTTGAAAAATGTATTGTAATCACAATAAATATATTCTAAGGCAGTACGTCTAGTAAAAATTGCATTTCTATGTACGTTGATTCAAGAATATATGAAGGAAGTCAAATTTCACTATAGAAGAAGGACAAAATACCAAGCCGAACTAATCCAAATCCTAACAAATTTCATCTATCTTGAATCAAATAGAAAGACAAAGCCAACACAAAAAGAAAGTGTTCATAAAAATGTTGAATTTTATATATGTTAACTAAAAGAGTCTACACACTTCGTTATACGTCTGAAATTGATTTCTGAGACAAAGTTGTAAACTATATAAACTCATCTTTAACAGAAAAAGTTTGAAAAATGTATTTTAATCACAAATAATATGTTTTAAGGCATTACGTCTAGTAAAAATTGCATTTCTATGTACGTTGATTCAAGAATATATGAAGGAAGTCAAATTTCACAATAGAAGAAGGATGAAAGACCAGCTAGAACTAATCCAAATTCTAACAAATTTCATCTATTTGAATCAAATTGAAAGTCAAAGCCAATACAAAAATAAAGAGTTCATAAAAATGTTGAATTTTTTATACGTTAATTCAAAAAAGTCTACACTCTTCGTTATAAGTCGGAAGTGGATTTCTGAGACTAAATTGTAAAATAGATAAACTCATCTTTAACAAAAAGTTTTTGAAAAATGTATTGTAATCACAATTAATATGTTCTAAGTCAGTACGTTGATTCAAGAAAATATGAAGGAAGTCAAATTTCACAATAGAAGAAGGATGAAAGACCAAGAAGAACTAATCCAAATCCTAACAAATTTCATCTATCTTGAATCAAATAGAAAGACAAAGCCAACACAAAAAGAAAGAGTTCATAAAAATGTTGAATTTTATGTACGTTAATTCAAAAAAGTCTACACACTTCGTTATACATCTGAAATTGATTTCTGAGACTAAATTGTAAACTAGATGAAATCATCTTTAACATAAAAAGTTTGAAAAATGTATTGTAATCACAAATAATATGTTCTAAGGAATTACGTCTAGTAAAAATGTACGTTGATTCAAGAAAATATGAAGGAAGTCAAATTTAAAAATAGAAGAAGGATAAAATCCCAGGCAGAAGGAAGTCAAATTTCAAAATAGAAGAAGGATAAAATCCCAGGCAGAACTAATCCAAATTCCAACAAGTTTCATCTTTTTGAATCAAATTGAAAGACAAAGCCAATACAAAAATAAAGAGTTCATAAAAAATGTTAGATTTTTTATACGTTAACTCAAAAAAGTCTACACTCTTTGTTATAAGTCGGAAATTGATATCTGAGACTAAATTGTAAACTAGATAAACTCATCTTTAACAGAAAAAGTTTGAAAAATGTATTGTAATCACAATTAATATGTTCTAAGCCATTACGTCTAGTAAAAATTGCATTTCTATGTACGTTGATTCAAGAATATATGAAGGAAGCCAAATTTCACTATAGAAGAAGGACAAAAGACCAAGCAGAACTAATCCAAATCCTAACAAATTTCATCTATCTTGAATCAAATAAAAAGACAAAGCCAACACAAAAAACAAGTGTTCATAAAAATGTTGAATTTTATATATGTTAACTAAAACAGTCTACACACTTCGTTATACGTCTGAAATTGATTTCTGAGACTAAGTTGTAAACTATATAAACTCATCTTTAACAAAAAAAAATTGAAAAATGTATTGTAATCACAATTAATATGTTCTAAGTCAGTAAGTTGATTCAAGAAAATATGAAGGAAGTCAAATTTCACAATATAAGAAGGATGAAAGCCAAGAAGAACTAATCCAAATCCTAACAAATTTCATCTATCTTGAATCAAATAGAAAGACAAAGCCAACACAAAAAGAAAGAGTTCATAAAAATGTTGAATTTTATGTACGTTAACTCAAAAAAGTCTACACACTTCGTTATACATCTGAAATTGATTTCTGAGACTAAATTGTAAACTAGATGAAATCATCTTTAACAGAAAAAGTTTGAAAAATGTATCGTAATCACAAATAATATGTTCTAAGGCATTACGTCTAGTAAAAATGTACGTTGATTCAAGAAAATATGAAGGAAGTCAAATTTCACAATAGAAGAAGGATAAAAGCCCAGACAGAACTAATCCAAATTCCAACAAATTTCATCTTTTTGAATCAAATTGAAAGACAAAGCCAATACAAAAATAAAGAGTTCATAAAAAATGTTAGATTTTTTATACATTAACTCAAAAAAGTCTACACTCTTCGTTGTAAGTCGGAAGTTGATATGTGAGACTAAATTGTAAACTAGATAAACTCATCTTTAACAGAAAAAGTTTGAAAAATATATTGTAATCACAATTAATATGTTCTAAGCCATTACGTCTAGTAAAAATTGCATTTTTGTGTACGTTGATTCAAGAAAATATGAAGGAAGTCAAATTTCACAATAGAAGAAGGATGAAAGACCAAGAAGAACTAATCCAAATCCTAACAAATTTCATCTATCTTGAATCAAATAGAAAGACAAAGCCAACACAAAAAGAAAGAGTTCATTAAAATGTTGAATTTTATGTACGTTAATTCAAAAAAGTCTACACACTTCGTTATACATCTGAAATTGATTTCTGAGACTAAATTGTAAACTAGATGAAATCATCTTTAACAGAAAAAGTTTGAAAAATGTATTGTAATCACAAATAATATGTTCTAAGGCATTACGTCTAGTAAAAATGTACGTTGATTAAGGAAAATATGAAGGATAAAAGCCCAGGCAGAACTAATCCAAATTCCAACAAATTTCATCTTTTTGAATCAAATTGAAAGACAAAGCAAATACAAAAATAAAGAGTTCATAAAAAATGTTAGATTTTTTATACGTTAACTCAAAAAAGTCTACACTCTTTGTTATAAGTCGGAAATTGATATCTGAGACTAAATTGTAAACTAGATAAACTCATCTTTAACAGAAAAAGTTTGAAAAATGTATTGTAATCACAATTAATATGTTCTAAGCCATTATGTCTAGTAAAAATTGCATTTTTGTGTACGTTGATTCAAGAAAATATGAAGGAAGTCAAATTTCACAATATAAGAAGGATGAAAGACCAAGAAGAACTAATCCAAATCCTAACAAATTTCATCTATCTTGAATCA
Source organism: Papaver somniferum (assembly GCF_003573695.1). Taxonomy (NCBI): domain Eukaryota; kingdom Viridiplantae; phylum Streptophyta; class Magnoliopsida; order Ranunculales; family Papaveraceae; genus Papaver; species Papaver somniferum. Next base: position 7,159,553 of record NW_020644373.1, read on the forward strand.
AATAGAAAGACAAAGCCAACACAAAAAGAAAGAGTTCATAAAAATGTTGAATTTTATGTACGTTAATTCAAAAAAGTCTACACACTTCGTTATACATCTGAAATTGATTTCTGAGACTAAATTGTAAACTAGATGAAATCATCTTTAACAGAAAAAGTTTGAAAAATGTATTGTAATCACAAATAATATGTTCTAAGGCATTACGTCTAGTAAAA
>NW_020644373.1:7160075-7168586 GCF_003573695.1 Papaver somniferum
TGTACGTTGATTCAAGAAAATATGAAGGAATGACAATTACACAATAGAAGAAAGATAAAAGCCCAGGCAGAACTAATCCAAATTCCAACAAATTTCATCTTTTTGAATCAAATTGAAAGACAAAGCAAATACAAAAATAAAGAGTTCATAAAAAATGTTAGATTTTTTATACGTTAACTCAAAAAAGTCTACACTCTTTGTTATAAATCGGAAGTTTATTTCTGAGACTAAATTGTAAACTAGATAAACTCATCTTTAACAGAAAAAGTTTGAAAAATGTATTGTAATCACAATTAATATGTTCAAAGGAAGTACGTTTAGTAAAAATTGCATTTCTATGTATGTTGATTCAAGAATATATGAAGGAAGTCAAATTTCACAATAGAAGAAGGATGAAAGGCCAAGCAGAACTAATCCAAATCCTAACAAATTTCATCTATCTTGAATCAAATAAAAAGACAAAGCCAACACAACAAGAAAGAGTTCATAAAAATATTGAATTTTATATACGTTAACTCAAAAAAGTCTACAAACTTCGGTATAAGTCGGAAATTTATTTCTGAGAATAAATTGTAAACAAGATAAACTCGTCTTTAACTGAAAAAGTTTGAAAAATGTATTGTAATCACAATTAAAATGTTCTAAGCCATTACGTCTAGTAAAAATTGCATTTTTGTGTACGTTGATTCAAGAAAATATGAAGGAAGTCAAATTTCAAAATATAAGAAGGATGAAAGACCAGCCAGAACTAATCCAAATTCTAACAAATTTCATCTATTTGAATCAAATTGAAAGACAAAGCCAAGACAAAAATAAAGAGTTCATAAAAATGTTGAATTTTTTATACGTTAACTCAAAAAAGTCTACACTCTTCGTTATAAGTCGGAAGTCGATTTCTGAGACTAAATTGTAAACTAGTTAAACTCATCTTTAACAGAAAAAGTTTGAAAAATGTATTGTAATCACAATAAATATATTCTAAGGCAGTACGTCTAGTAAAAATTGCATTTCTATGTACGTTGATTCAAGAATATATGAAGGAAGTCAAATTTCACTATAGAAGAAGGACAAAAGACCAAGCAGAACTCATCCAAATCCTAACTAATTTCATCTATCTTGAATCAAATAGAAAGACAAAGCCAACACAAAAAGAAAGTGTTCATAAAAATGTTGAATTTTATATATGTTAACTAAAAGAGTCTACACACTTCGTTATACGTCTGAAATTGATTTCTGAGACTAAGTTGTAAACTATATAAACTCATCTTTAACAGAAAAAGTTTGAAAAATGTATTGTAATCACAAATAATATGTTTTAAGGCATTACGTCTAGTAAAAATTGCATTTCTATGTACGTTGATTCAAGAATATATGAAGGAAGTCAAATTTCACAATAGAAGAAGGATGAAAGACCAGATAGAACTAATCCAAATTCTAACAAATTTCATCTATTTGAATCAAATTGAAAGACAAAGCCAATACAAAAATAAAGAGTTCATAAAAATGTTGAATTTTTTATACGTTAATTCAAAAAAGTCTACACTCTTCGTTATAAGTCGGAAGTGGATTTCCGAGACTAAATTGTAAACTAGATAAACTCATCTTTAACAAAAAGTTTTTGAAAAATGTATTGTAATCACAATTAATATGTTCTAAGTCAGTACGTTGATTCAAGAAAATATGAAGGAAGTCAAATTTCACAATAGAGGAAGGATGAAAGACCAAGAAGAACTAATCCAAATCCTAACAAATTTCATCTATCTTGAATCAAATAGAAAGACAAAGCCAACACAAAAATAAAGAGTTCATAAAAATGTTGAATTTTATGTACGTTAACTCAAAAAAGTCTACACACTTCGTTATACATCTGAAATTGATTTCTGAGACAAAATTGTAAACTAGATGAAATCATCTTTAACAGAAAAAGTTTGAAAAATGTATTGTAATCACAAATAATATGTTTTAAGGCATTACGTCTAGTAAAAATGTACGTTGATTCAAGAAAATATGAAGGAAGTCAAATTTCACAATAGAAGAAGGATAAAATCCCAGGCACAACTAATCCAAATTCCAACAAATTTCATCTTTTTAATCAAATTGAAAGACAAAGCCAATACAAAAATAAAGAGTTCATAAAAAATGTTAGCTTTTTTATACGTTAACTCAAAAAAGTCTACACTCTTTGTTATAAGTCGGAAATTGATATCTGAGACTAAATTGTAAACTAGATAAACTCATCTTTAACAGAAAAAGTTTGAAAAATGTATTGTAATCACAATTAATATGTTCTAAGCCATTACGTCTAGTAAAAATTGCATTTTTGTGTACGTTGATTCAAGAAAATATGAAGGAAGTCAAATTTCACAATATAAGAGGATGAAAGACCAGACAGAACTAATCCAAATTCTAACAAATTTCCTTTATTTGAATCAAATTGAAAGACAAAGCCAAGACAAAAATAAAGAGTTCATAAAAATGTTGAATTTTTTATACGTTAACTCAAAAAAGTCTACACTCTTCGTTATAAATCGGAAGTTTATTTCTGAGACTAAATTGTAAACTAGATAAACTCATCTTTAACAGAAAAAGTTTGAAAAATGTATTGTAATCACAATTAATATGTTCAAAGGAAGTATGTTTAGTAAAAATTGCATTTCTATGTACGTTGATTGAAGAATATATAAAGCAAGTCAAATTTCACAATAGAATAAGGATGAAAGGCCAAGCAGAACTAATCCAAATCCTAACAAATTTCATCTATCTTGAATCAAATAAAAAGACAAAGCCAACACAACAAGAAAGAGTTCATAAAAATATTGAATTTTATATACGTTAACTCAAAAAAGTCTACAAACTTCGGTATAAGTCGGAAATTTATTTCTGAGAATAAATTGTAAACAAGATAAACTCATCTTTAACAGAAAAAGTTTGAAAAATGTATTGTAATCACAATTAAAATGTTCTAAGCCATTACGTCTAGTAAAAATTGCATTTTTGTGTACGTTGATTCAAGAAAATATGAAGGAAGTCAAATTTCACAATATAAGAAGGATGAAAGACCAGCCAGAACTAATCCAAATTCTAACAAATTTCATCTATTTGAATCAAATTGAAAGACAAAGCCAAGACAAAAATAAAGAGTTCATAAAAATGTTGAATTTTTTATACGTTAACTCAAAAAAGTCTACACTCTTCGTTATAAGTCGGAAGTCGATTTCTGAGACTAAATTGTAAACTAGTTAAACTCATCTTTAACAGAAAAAGTTTGACAAATGTATTGTAATCACAATAAATATATTCTAAGGCAGTACGTCTAGTAAAAATTGCATTTCTATGTACGTTGATTCAAGAATATATGAAGGAAGCCAAATTTCACTATAGAAGAAGGACAAAAGACCAAGCAGAACTAATCCAAATCCTAACAAATTTCATCTATCTTGAATCAAATAGAAAGACAAAGCCAACACAAAAAGAAAGTGTTCATAAAAATGTTGAATTTTATATATGTTAACTAAAACAGTCTACACACTTCGTTATACGTCTGAAATTGATTTCTGAGACTAAGTTGTAAACTATATAAACTCATCTTTAACAGAAAAAGTTTGAAAAATGTATTGTAATCACAAATAATATGTTCTAAGGCATTACGTCTAGTAAAAATTGCATTTCTATGTATGTTGATTCAAGAATATATGAAGGAAGTCAAATTTCACAATAAAAGAAGGATGAAAGACCATCTAGAACTAATCCAAATTCTAACAAATTTCATCTATTTGAATCAAATTGAAAGACAAAGCCAATATAAAAATAAAGAGTTCATAAAAATGTTGAATTTTTTATACGTTAATTCAAAAAAGTCTACACTCTTCGTTATAAGTCGGAAGTGGATTTCTGAGACTAAATTGTAAACTAGATAAACTCATCTTTAACAAAAAGTTTTTGAAAAATGTATTGTAATCACAATTAATATGTTCTAAGTCAGTACGTTGATTCAAGAAAATATGAAGGAAGTCAAATTTCACAATAGAAGAAGGATGAAAGACCAAGAAGAACTAATCCAAATCCTAACAAATTTCATCTATCTTGAATCAAATAGAAAGACAAAGCCAACACAAAAAGAAAGAGTTCATAAAAATGTTGAATTTTATGTACGTTAACTCAAAAAAGTCTAGACACTTCATTATACATCTGAAATTGATTTCTGAGACTAAATTGTAAACTAGATGAAATCATCTTTAACAGAAAAAGTTTGAAAAATGTATTGTAATCACAAATAATATGTTCTAAGGCATTACGTCTAGTAAAAATGTACGTTGATTCAAGAAAATATGAAGGAAGTCAAATTTCACAATAGAAGAAGGATAAAAGCCCAGGCAGAACTAATCCAAATTCCAACAAATTTCATCTTTTTGAATCAAATTTAAAGACAAAGCCAATACAAAAATAAAGAGTTCATAAAAAATGTTAGATTTTTTATACGTTAACTCAAAAAAGTCTACACTCTTCGTTGTAAGTCGGAAGTTGATATCTGAGACTAAATTGTAAACTAGATAAACTCATCTTTAACAGAAAATTTTGAAAAATATATTGTAATCACAATTAATATGTTCTAAGCCATTACGTCTAGTAAAAAATGCATTTTTGTGTACGTTGATTCAAGAAAATACGAAGGAAGTCAAATTTCACAATAAAAGAAGGATGAAAGACCAAGAAGAACTAATCCAAATCCTAACAAATTTCATCTATCTTGAATCAAATAGAAAGACAAAGCCAACACAAAAAGAAAGAGTTCATAAAAATGTTGAATTTTATGTAAGTTAACTCAAAAAAGTCTACACACTTCGTTATACATCTGAAATTGATTTCTATGACTAAATTGTAAACTAGATAAAATCATGTTTAACAGAAAAAGTTTGAAAAATGTATTGTAATCACAAATAATATGTTCTAAGGCATTACGTCTAGTAAAAATGTACGTTGATTCAAGAAAATATGAAGGAAGTCAAATTTCACAATAGAAGAAGGATAAAACCCAGGCAGAACTAATCAAAATTCCAACAAATTTCATCTTTTTGAATCAAATTGAAAGACAAAGCCAATACAAAAATAAAGAGTTCATAAAAAATGTTAGATTTTTTATACGTTAACTCAAAAAAGTCTACACTCTTTGTTATAAGTCGGAAGTTGATATCTGAGACTAAATTGTAAAATAGATAAACTCATCTTTAACAGAAAAAGTCTGAAAAATGTATTATAATCACAATTAATATGTTCTAAGCCATTACGTCTAGTAAAAATTGCATTTTTGTGTACGTTGATTCAAGAAAATATGAAGGAAGTCAAATTTCACAATATAGGAAGGATGAAAGACCAGACAGAACTAATCCAAATTCTAACAAATTTCCTCTATTTGAATCAAATCGAAAGACAAATCCAAGACAAAAATAAAGAGTTCATAAAAATGTTGAATTTTTTATACATTAACTCAAAAAAGTCTACACTCTTCGTTATAAATCGGAAGTTTATTTCTGAGACTAAATTGTAAACTAGATAAACTCATCTTTAACAGAAAAAGTTTGAAAAATGTATTGTAATCACAATTAATATGTTCTAAGCCATTACGTCTAATAAAAATTGCATTTCTATGTATGTTGATTCAAGAATATATGAAGGAAGTCAAATTTCACAATAGAAGAAGGATGAAAGACCAGCTAGAACTAATCCAAATTCTAACAAATTTCATCTATTTGAATCAAATTGAAAGACAAAGCCAACACAACAAGAAAGAGTTCATAAAAATATTGAATTTTATATACGTTAACTCAAAAAAGTCTACAAACTTCGGTATAAGTCGGAAATTTATTTCTGCGAATAAATTGTAAACAAGATAAACTCATCTTTAACAGAAAAAGTTTGAAAAATGTATTGTAATCACAATTAAAATGTTCTAAGCCATTACGTCTAGTAAAAATTGCATTTTTGTGTACGTTGATTCAAGAAAATACGAAGGAAGTCAAATTTCACAATATAAGAAGGATGAAAGACCAGCCAGAACTAATCCAAATTCTAATAAATTTCATCTATTTGAATCAAATTGAAAGACAAAGCCAAGACAAAAATAAAGAGTTCATAAAAATGTTGAATTTTTTATACGTTAACTCAAAAAAGTCTACACTCTTCGTTATAAGTCGGAAGTCGATTTCTGAGACTAAATTGTAAACTAGTTAAACTCATCTTTAACATAAAAAGTTTGAAAAATGTATTGTAATCACAATAAATATATTCTAAGGCAGTACGTCTAGTAAAAATTGCATTTCTATGTACGTTGATTCAAGAATATATGAAGGAAGCCAAATTTCACTATAGAAGAAGGACAAAAGACCAAGCAGAACTAATCCAAATCCTAACAAATTTCATCTATCTTGACTCAAATAGAAAGACAAAGCCAACACAAAAAGAAAGTGTTCATAAAAATGTTGAATTTTATATATGTTAACTAAAAGAGTCTACACACTTCGTTATACGTCTGAAATTGATTTCTGAGACTAAGTTGTAAACTATATAAACTCATCTTTAACAGAAAAAGTTTGAAAAATGTATTGTAATCACAAATAATATGTTCTAAGGCATTACGTCTAGTAAAAATTGCATTTCTATGTACGTTGATTCAAGAATATATGAAGGAAGTCAAATTTCACAATAGAAGAATGATGAAAAACCAGCTAGAACTAATCCAAATTCTAACAAATTTCATCTATTTGAATCAAATTGAAAGACAAAGCCAATACAAAAATGAAGAGTTCATAAAAATGTTGAATTTTTTATACGTTAACTCAAAAAATTCTACAATCTTCGTTATAAGTCGGAAGTTGATTTCTGAGACTAAATTGTAAACTAGATAAACTCTTCTTTAACAGAAAGTTTTTGAAAAATGTATTGTAATCACAATTAATATGTTCTAAGTCATTACGTCTAGTAAAAATTGCATTTCTATGTACGTTGATTCAAGAAAATATGAAGGAAGTCAAATTTCACAATAGAAGAAGGATGAAAGACCAGCCAGAACTAATCCAAATCCTAACAAAATTTCATATTTCTTGAATCAAATATAAAGACAAAGCCAACACAAAAAGAAAGAGTTCATAAACGTTGATTCAAGAAAATATGAAGGAAGTCAAATTTCACAATATAAGAAGGATGAAAGACCCGCCAGAACTAATCTAAATTCTAACAAATTTCATGTATTTGAATCAAATTGAAAGACAAAGCCAAGACAAAAATAAAGAGTTCATAAAAATGTTGAATTTTTTATACGTTAACTCAAAAAAGTCTACACTCTTCGTTATAAGTCGGAAGTCGATTTCTGAGACTAAATTGTAAAATAGTTAAACTCATCTTTAACAGAAAAATTTTGAAAAATGTATTGTAATCACAATAAATATATTCTAAGGCAGTACGTCTAGTAAGAATTGCATTTCTATGTACGTTGATTCAAGAATATATGAAGGAAGTCAAATTTCACTATAGAAGAAGAACAAAAGACCAAGCAGAACTAATCCAAATCCTAAAAAATTTCATCTATCTTGAATCAAATAGAAAGACAAAGCCAACACAAAAAGAAAGTGTTCATAAAAATGTTGAATTTTATATATGTTAACTAAAAAAGTCTACACACTTCGTTATACGTCTGAAATTGATTTATGAGACTAAGTTGTAAACTATATAAACTCATCTTTAACATAAAAAGTTTGAAAAATGTATTGTAATCACAAATAATATGTTCTAAGGCATTACGCCTAGTAAAAATTGCATTTATATGTACGTTGATTCAAGAATATATGAAGGAAGTCAAATTTCACAATAGAAAAAGGATGAAAGACCAGCTAGAACTAATCCAAACTCTAACAAATTTCATCTATTTGAATCAAATTGAAAGACAAAGCCAATACAAAAATAAAGAGTTCATAAAAATGTTGAATTTTTTATACGTTAATTCAAAAAAGTCTACACTCTTCGTTATAAGTCGGAAGTGGATTTCTGAGACTAAATTGTAAACTAGGCGTAATGCCTTAGAACATATTATTTGTGATTACAATACACTCTTCGTCTAAGTCAGTACGTTGATTCAAGAATATATGAAGGAAGCCAAATTTCACTATAGAAGAAGGACAAAAGACCAAGCAGAACTAATCCAAATCCTAACAAATTTCATCTATCTTGAATCAAATAGAAAGACAAAGCCAACACAAAAAGAAAATGTTCATAAAAATGTTGAATTTTATATATGTTAACTAAAAGAGTCTACACACTTCGTTATACGTCTGAAATTGATTTCTGAGACTAAGTTGTAAACTATATAAACTCATCTTTAGAAGAAAAAGTTTGAAAAATGTATTGTAATCACAAATAATATGTTCTAAGGCATTACGTCTAGTAAAAATTGCATTTCTATGTACGTTGATTCAAGAATATATGAAGGAAGTCAAATTTCACAATAGAAGAATGATGAAA
>NW_020644373.1:7168596-7240146 GCF_003573695.1 Papaver somniferum
AGACTAAGTTGTAAACTATATAAACTCATCTTTAACATAAAAAGTTTGAAAAATGTATTGTAATCACAAATAATATGTTCTAAGGCATTACGCCTAGTAAAAATTGCATTTATATGTACGTTGATTCAAGAATATATGAAGGAAGTCAAATTTCACAATAGAAAAAGGATGAAAGACCAGCTAGAACTAATCCAAACTCTAACAAATTTCATCTATTTGAATCAAATTGAAAGACAAAGCCAATACAAAAATAAAGAGTTCATAAAAATGTTGAATTTTTTATACGTTAATTCAAAAAAGTCTACACTCTTCGTTATAAGTCGGAAGTGGATTTCTGAGACTAAATTGTAAACTAGATAAACTCATCTTTAACAGAAAGTTTTTGAAAAATGTATTGTAATAACAATTAATATGTTCTAAGTCAGTACGTTGATTCAAGAAAATATGAAGGAAGTCAAATTTCACAATAGAAGAAGGATGAAAGACCAAGAAGAACTAATCCAAATCCTAACAAATTTCATCTATCTTGAATCAAATAGAAAGACAAAGCCAACACAAAAAGAAAGAGTTCATAAAAATGTTAAATTTTATATACGTTAACTCAAAAAAGTCTACACACTTCGTTATAAGTCGGAAAATTATTTCTGAGACTAAATTGTAAACTAGATAAACTCATCTTTAATAGAAAAAGTTTGATAAATGTATTGTAATCACAATTAATATGTTCTAAGGAAATACGTCTAGTAAAAATTGCATTTCTCTGTACGTTGATTCAAGAAAATATGAAGGAAGTCAAATTTCACAATAGAAGAAGGATGAAAGACCATGCAGAACTAATCCAAATCCTAACAAATTTCATCTATCTTGAATCAAATAGAAAGACAAAGCCAACACAAAAAGAAAGAGTTCATAAGAATGTTGAATTTTATATACGTTAACTCAAAAAAGTCTACACATTTCGTTAAAAGTCGGAAATTGATTTCTCAGACTAAATTGTAAACTAGATAAACTCATCTTTAACAGAAAAAGTTTGAAAAATGTATTGTAATTACAATTAATATGTTCTAAGGCAATACGTCTAGTAAAAATTGCATTTCTATGTACGTTGATTCAAGAAAATATGAAGGAAGTCAAATTTCACAATAGAAGAAGGATGAAAGACCTTGCAGAACTAATCCAAATCCTAACAAATTTCATCTATCTTGAATCAAATAGAAAGACAAAGCCAACACAAAAAGAAAGAGTTCATAAAAATGTTGAATTTTATATACGTTAACTCAAAAAAGTCTACAAACTTCGGTATAAGTCGAAAATTTTATTTCTGAGACTAAATTGTAAACTAGATAAACTCATCTTTAACAGAAAAGTTTGAAAAACGTATTTTAATCACAAATTATATGTTCTTAGGAATTACATCTAGTATAAATTGCATTTCTATGTACGTTAATTCAAGAAAATATGAAGGAAGCCAAATTTTACAATAGAAGAAGGATGAAAGACCAGCCAGAACTAATCAAAATTGTAACAAAATTCATCTATTTGAATCAAATTGAAAGACAAAGCCAATACAAAAATAAAGAGTTCATAAAAATGTTGAATTTTTTATACGTTAACTCAAAAAAGTCTACACTCTTTGTTATAAGTCGGAAGTTGATTTCTGAGACTAAATTGTAAACAAGATAAACTCATCTTTAACAGAAAATTTTGAAAAATGTATTGTAATCACAATAAATATGTTCTAAGCCATTACGTCTAGTAAAAATTGCATTTCTGTGTACGTTGATTCAAGAAAACATGAAGGAAGTCAAATTTCACAATATAAAAAGGATGAAAGACCAGCCAGAACTAATCCAAATTCTAAAAAATTTCATCTAGTTGAATCAAATTGAAAGACAAAGCCAAGAAAAAAATAAAGAGTTCATAAAAATGTTGAACTTTTTATACGTTAACTCAAAAAAGTCCACACTCTTCGTTAAAAGTCGGAAGTCGATTTCTGAGACTAAATTGTAAACTAGTTAAACTCATCGTTAACAGAAAATTTTTGAAAAATGTATTGTAATCACAATAAATATGTTTTATGCCATTACGTCTAGTAAAAATTGCATTTTTATGTACGTTGATTCAAGAAAATATGAAGGAAGTCAAATTTCACAATATAAGAAGGATGAAAGACCAGCCAGAACTAATCCAAATTCTAACAAATTTCATCTATTTGAATCAAATTGAAAGACAAAGCCAAGACAAAAATAAAGAGTTCATAAAAATGTTGAATTTTTTATACGTTAACTCAAAAAAGTCTACACTCTTCGTTATAAGTCGGAAGTCGATTTCTGAGACTAAATTGTAAACTAGTTAAACTCATCTTTAACATAAAAAGTTTGAAAAATGTATTGTAATCACAATAAATATATTCTAAGGCAGTACGTCTAGTAAAAATTGCATTTCTATGTACGTTGATTCAAGAATATATGAAGGAAGCCAAATTTCACTATAGAAGAAGGACAAAAGACCAAGCAGAACTAATCCAAATCCTAACAAATTTCATCTATCTTGACTCAAATAGAAAGACAAAGCCAACACAAAAAGAAAGTGTTCATAAAAATGTTGAATTTTATATATGTTAACTAAAAGAGTCTACACACTTCGTTATACGTCTGAAATTGATTTCTGAGACTAAGTTGTAAACTATATAAACTCATCTTTAGAAGAAAAAGTTTGAAAAATGTATTGTAATCACAAATAATATGTTCTAAGGCATTACGTCTAGTAAAAATTGCATTTCTATGTACGTTGATTCAAGAATATATGAAGGAAGTCAAATTTCACAATAGAAGAATGATGAAAGACCAGCTAGAACTAATCCAAATTCTAACAAATTTCATCTATTTGAATCAAATTGAAAGACAAAGCCAATACAAAAATGAAGAGTTCATAAAAATGTTGAATTTTTTATACGTTAACTCAAAAAAGTCTACAATCTTCGTTATAAGTCGGAAGTTGATTTCTGAGACTAAATTGTAAACTAGATAAACTCTTCTTTAACAGAAAGTTTTTGAAAAATGTATTGTAATCACAATTAATATGTTCTAAGTCATTACGTCTAGTAAAAATTGCATTTCTATGTACGTTGATTCAAGAAAATATGAAGGAAGTCAAATTTCACAATAGAAGAAGGATGAAAGACCAGCCAGAACTAATCCAAATTGTAACAAAATTTCATATTTCTTGAATCAAATATAAAGACAAAGCCAACACAAAAAGAAAGAGTTCATAAACGTTGATTCAAGAAAATATGAAGGAAGTCAAATTTCACAATATAAGAAGGATGAAAGACCCGCCAGAACTAATCTAAATTCTAACAAATTTCATGTATTTGAATCAAATTGAAAGACAAAGCCAAGACAAAAATAAAGAGTTCATAAAAATGTTGAATTTTTTATACGTTAACTCAAAAAAGTCTACACTCTTCGTTATAAGTCGGAAGTCGATTTCTGAGACTAAATTGTAAAATAGTTAAACTCATCTTTAACAGAAAAATTTTGAAAAATGTATTGTAATCACAATAAATATATTCTAAGGCAGTACGTCTAGTAAGAATTGCATTTCTATGTACGTTGATTCAAGAATATATGAAGGAAGTCAAATTTCACTATAGAAGAAGAACAAAAGACCAAGCAGAACTAATCCAAATCCTAAAAAATTTCATCTATCTTGAATCAAATAGAAAGACAAAGCCAACACAAAAAGAAAGTGTTCATAAAAATGTTGAATTTTATATATGTTAACTAAAAAAGTCTACACACTTCGTTATACGTCTGAAATTGATTTATGAGACTAAGTTGTAAACTATATAAACTCATCTTTAACATAAAAAGTTTGAAAAATGTATTGTAATCACAAATAATATGTTCTAAGGCATTACGCCTAGTAAAAATTGCATTTATATGTACGTTGATTCAAGAATATATGAAGGAAGTCAAATTTCACAATAGAAAAAGGATGAAAGACCAGCTAGAACTAATCCAAACTCTAACAAATTTCATCTATTTGAATCAAATTGAAAGACAAAGCCAATACAAAAATAAAGAGTTCATAAAAATGTTGAATTTTTTATACGTTAATTCAAAAAAGTCTACACTCTTCGTTATAAGTCGGAAGTGGATTTCTGAGACTAAATTGTAAACTAGATAAACTCATCTTTAACAGAAAGTTTTTGAAAAATGTATTGTAATAACAATTAATATGTTCTAAGTCAGTACGTTGATTCAAGAAAATATGAAGGAAGTCAAATTTCACAATAGAAGAAGGATGAAAGACCAAGAAGAACTAATCCAAATCCTAACAAATTTCATCTATCTTGAATCAAATAGAAAGACAAAGCCAACACAAAAAGAAAGAGTTCATAAAAATGTTAAATTTTATATACGTTAACTCAAAAAAGTCTACACACTTCGTTATAAGTCGGAAAATTATTTCTGAGACTAAATTGTAAACTAGATAAACTCATCTTTAATAGAAAAAGTTTGATAAATGTATTGTAATCACAATTAATATGTTCTAAGGAAATACGTCTAGTAAAAATTGCATTTCTCTGTACGTTGATTCAAGAAAATATGTAGGAAGTCAAATTTCACAATAGAAGAAGGATGAAAGACCATGCAGAACTAATCCAAATCCTAACAAATTTCATCTATCTTGAATCAAATAGAAAGACAAAGCCAACACAAAAAGAAAGAGTTCATAAAAATGTTGAATTTAATATATGTTAACTCAAAAAAGTCTACACACTTCGTTATAAGTCGGAAATTGATTTCTGAGACTAAATTGTAAACTAGATAAACTCATCTTTAACAGAAAAAGTTTGAAAAATGTATTGTAATTACAATTAATATGTTCTAAGGCATTACGTCTAGTAAAAATTGCATTTCTATGTACGTTGATTCAAGAAAATATGAAGGAAGTCAAATTTCACAATAGAAGAAGGATGAAAGACCAAGAAGAACTAATCCAAATCCTAACAAATTTCATCTATCTTGAATCAAATAGAAAGACAAAGCCAACACAAAAAGAAAGAGTTCATAAAAATGTTGAATTTTATGTACGTTAATTCAAAAAAGTCTACACACTTCGTTATACATCTGAAATTGATTTCTGAGACTAAATTGTAAACTAGATGAAATCATCTTTAACAGAAAAAGTTTGAAAAATGTATTGTAATCACAAATAATATGTTCTAAGGCATTACGTCTAGTAAAAATGTACGTTGATTCAAGAAAATATGAAGGAATGACAATTACACAATAGAAGAAAGATAAAAGCCCAGGCAGAACTAATCCAAATTCCAACAAATTTCATCTTTTTGAATCAAATTGAAAGACAAAGCAAATACAAAAATAAAGAGTTCATAAAAAATGTTAGATTTTTTATACGTTAACTCAAAAAAGTCTACACTCTTTGTTATAAATCGGAAGTTTATTTCTGAGACTAAATTGTAAACTAGATAAACTCATCTTTAACAGAAAAAGTTTGAAAAATGTATTGTAATCACAATTAATATGTTCAAAGGAAGTACGTTTAGTAAAAATTGCATTTCTATGTATGTTGATTCAAGAATATATGAAGGAAGTCAAATTTCACAATAGAAGAAGGATGAAAGGCCAAGCAGAACTAATCCAAATCCTAACAAATTTCATCTATCTTGAATCAAATAAAAAGACAAAGCCAACACAACAAGAAAGAGTTCATAAAAATATTGAATTTTATATACGTTAACTCAAAAAAGTCTACAAACTTCGGTATAAGTCGGAAATTTATTTCTGAGAATAAATTGTAAACAAGATAAACTCATCTTTAACAGAAAAAGTTTGAAAAATGTATTGTAATCACAATTAAAATGTTCTAAGCCATTACGTCTAGTAAAAATTGCATTTTTGTGTACGTTGATTCAAGAAAATACGAAGGAAGTCAAATTTCACAATATAAGAAGGATGAAAGACCAGCCAGAACTAATCCAAATTCTAACAAATTTCATCTATTTGAATCAAATTGAAAGACAAATCCAAGACAAAAATAAAGAGTTCATAAAAATGTTGAATTTTTTATACGTTAACTCAAAAAAGTCTACACTCTTCGTTATAAGTCGGAAGTCGATTTCTGAGACTAAATTGTAAACTAGTTAAACTCATCTTTAACAGAAAAAGTTTGAAAAATGTATTGTAATCACAATAAATATATTCTAAGGCAGTACGTCTAGTAAAAATTGCATTTCTATGTACGTTGATTCAAGAATATATGAAGGAAGCCAAATTTCACTATAGAAGAAGAACAAAAGACCAAGCAGAACTAATCCAAATCCTAAAAAATTTCATCTATCTTGAATCAAATAGAAAGACAAAGCCAACACAAAAAGAAAGTGTTCATAAAAATGTTGAATTTTAAATATGTTAACTAAAAGAGTCTACACACTTCGTTATACGTCTGAAATTGACTTCTGAGACTAAATTGTAAACTAGATAAAGTCATCTTTAACAAAAAAAGTTTGAAAAATGTATTGTAATCACAATTAATATGTTCTAAGTCATTACGTCTAGTAAAAATTGCATTTCTATGTACGTTGATTCAAGAAAATATGAAGGAAGTCAAATTTCACAATAGAAGAAGGATGAAAGACCAGCCAGAACTAATCCAAATTGTCACAAATTTCATCTATTTGAATCAAATTGAAAGACAAAGCCAATACAAAAATAAAGAGTTCATAAAAATGTTGAATTTTTTATACGTTAACTCAAAAAAGTCTATACTCTTCGTTATAAGTCGGAAGTTGATTTCTGAGACTAAATTGTAAACTAGATAAACTCATCTTTAACAGAAAGTTTTTGAAAAATGTATTGTAATCACAATTAATATGTTCTAAGTCATTACGTCTAGTAAAAATTGCATTTCTATGTACATTGATTCAAGAAAATATGAAGGAAGTCAAATTTCACAATAGAAGAAGGATGAAAGACCAGCCAGAACTAATCCAAATTGTCACAAATTTCATCTATTTGAATAAAATTGAAAGACAAAGCCAATACAAAAATAAAGAGTTCATAAAAATGTTGAATTTTTTATACGTTAACTCAAAAAAGTCTATACTCTTCGTTATAAGTCGGAAGTTGATTTCTGAGACTAAATTGTAAACTAGATAAACTCATCTTTAACAGAAAGTTTTTGAAAAATGTATTGTAATCACGATTAATATGTTCTAAGTCAGTACGTTGATTCAAGAAAATATGAAGGAAGCCAAATTTCACAATAGAAGAAGGATAAAAGACCAAGAAGAACTAATCCAAATCCTAACAAATTTCATATTTCTTGAATTAAATATAAAGACAAAGCCAACACAAAAAGAAAGAGTTCATAAACGTTGATTCAAGAAAATATGAAGGAAGTCAAATTTCACAATATAAGAAGGATAAAAGACCAGCCAGAACTAATCTAAATTCTAACAAATTTCATGTATTTGAATCAAATTGAAAGACAAAGCCAAGACAAAAATAAAGAGTTCATAAAAATGTTGAATTTTTTATACGTTAACTCAAAAAAGTCTACACTCTTCGTTATAAGTCGGAAGTCGATTTCTGAGACTAAATTGTAAAATAGTTAAACTCATCTTTAACAGAAAAATTTTGAAAAATGTATTGTAATCACAATAAATATATTCTAAGGCAGTATGTCTAGTAAGAATTGCATTTCTATGTACGTTGATTCAAGAATATATGAAGGAAGTCAAATTTCACTATAGAAGAAGAACAAAAGACCAAGCAGAACTAATCCAAATCCTAAAAAATTTCATCTATCTTGAATCAAATAGAAAGACAAAGCCAACACAAAAAGAAAGTGTTCATAAAAATGTTGAATTTTATATATGTTAACTAAAAAAGTCTACACACTTCGTTATACGTCTGAAATTGATTTATAAGACTAAGTTGTAAACTATATAAACTCATCTTTAACATAAAAAGTTTGAAAAATGTATTGTAATCACAAATAATATGTTCTAAGGCATTACGCCTAGTAAAAATTGCATTTATATGTACGTTGATTCAAGAATATATGAAGGAAGTCAAATTTCACAATAGAAAAAGGATGAAAGACCAGCTAGAACTAATCCAAACTCTAACAAATTTCATCTATTTGAATCAAATTGAAAGACAAAGCCAATACAAAAATAAAGAGTTCATAAAAATGTTGAATTTTTTATACGTTAATTCAAAAAAGTCTACACTCTTCGTTATAAGTCGGAAGTGGATTTCTGAGACTAAATTGTATACTAGATAAACTCATCTTTAACAGAAAGTTTTTGAAAAATGTATTGTAATCACAATTAATATGTTCTAAGTCAGTACGTTGATTCAAGAAAATATGAAGGAAGTCAAATTTCACAATAGAAGAAGGATGAAAGACCAGGAAGAACTAATCCAAATCCTAACAAATTTCATCTTTCTTGAATCAAATAGAAAGACAAAGCCAACACAAAAAGAAAGAGTTCATAAAAATGTTGAATTTTATGTACGTTAATTCAAAAAACTCTACAAACTTCGTTATACATCTGAAATTGAGTTCTGAGACTAAATTGTAAACTAGATAAAATCATCTTTAACAGAAAAAGTTTGAAAAATGTATTGTAATCATAAATAATATGTTCTAAGGCATTACGTCTAGTAAAAATGAACGTTGATTTAAGAAAATATAAAGGAAGTCAAATTTCACAATAGAAGAAGGATAAAAGCCCAGGCAGAACTAATCCAAATTCCAACAAATTTCATCTTTTTGAATCAAATTGAAAGACAAAGCCAATAAAAAAATAAAGAGTTCATAAAAAATGTTAGATTTTTTATACGTTAACTCAAAAAAGTCTACACTCTTCGTTGTAAGTCGGAAGTTGATATCTGAGACTAAATTGTAAACTAGATAAACTCATCTTTAACAGAAAAAGTTTGAAAAATGTATTGTAATCACAATTAATATGTTCAAAGGAAGTACGTTTAGTAAAAATTGCATTTTTGTGTACGTTGATTCAAGAAAATATGAAGGAATTCAAATTTCACAATATAAGAAGGATGAAAGACCAGACAGAACTAATCCAAATTCTAACAAATTTCATCTATTTGAATCAAATTGAAAGACAAAGCCAAGACAAAAATAAAGAGTTCAAAAATATGTTGAATTTCTTATACGTTAACTCAAAAAAGTCTACACTCTTTGTTATAAATCGGAAGTTTATTTCTGAGACTAAATTGTAAACTAGATAAACTCATCTTTAACAGAAAAAGTTTGAAAAATGTATTGTAATCACAATTAATATGTTCAAAGGAAGTACGTTTAGTAAAAATTGCATTTATATGTACGTTGATTCAAGAATATATGAAGGAATCCAAATTTCACAATAGAAGAAGGATGAAAGGCCGAGCAGAACTAATCCAAATCCTAACAAATTTCATCTATCTAGAATCAAATAAAAAGACAAAGCCAACACAATAAGAAAGAGTTCATAAAAATGTTGAATTTTATATACGTTAACTCAAAAAAGTCTACACTCTTCGTTGTAAGTCGGAAGTTGATATCTGAGACTAAATTGTAAACTAGATAAACTCATCTTTAACAGAAAAATTTTGAAAAATGTATTGTAATCACAATTAATATGTTCAAAGGAAGTACGTTTAGTAAAAATTGCATTTTTGTGTACGTTGGTTCAAGAAAATATGAAGGAAGTCAAATTTCACAATAGAAGAAGGATAAAAGCCCAGGCAGAACTAATCCAAATTCCAACAAATTTCATCTATTTGAATCAAATTGAAAGACAAAGCCGATACAAAAATAAAGAGTTCATAAAAATGTTAGATTTTTTATACGTTAACTCAAAAAAGTCTACACTCTTCGTGGTAAGTCGGAAGTTGATTTCTGAGACTAAATTGTAAACTAGATAAACTCATCTTTAACAGAAAAAATTTGAAAAATGTATTGTAATCACAATTAATATGTTCTAAGCCATTAAGTCTAGTAAAAATTGCATTTCTGTGTACGTTGATTCAAGAAAATATAAAGGAAGTCAAATTTCACACTATAAGAAGGATGAAAGACCAGCCAGAACTAATCCAAATTCTAACAAATTTCATCTATTTGAATCAAATTGAAAGACCAAGCCAAGACAAAAATAAAGAGTTCATAAAAATGTTGAATTTTTTATACGTTAACTCAAAAAAGTCTACACTCTTCGTTATAAGTCGGAAGTTTATTTCTGAGACTAAATTGTAAACTAGATAAACTCATCTTTAACAGAAAAAGTTTGAAAAATGTATTGTAAACACAATTAATATGTTATAAGGCATTACGTCTAGTAAAAATTGCAATTCTATGCACGTTGATTCAAGAAAATATGAAGGAAGTCAAATTTCACAATAGAAGAAGGATGAAAGACCCAGAAGAACTAATCCAAATTGTCACAAATTTCATCTATTTGAATCAAATAGAAAGACAAAGCCAATACAAAAATAAAGAGTTCATAAAAATGTTGAATTTTTTATACGTTAACTCAAAAAAGTCTATACTCTTCGTTATAAGTCGGAAGTTGATTTCTGAGACTAAATTGTAAACTAGATAAACTCATCTTTAACAGAAAGTTTTTGAAAAATGTATTGTAATCACAATTAATATGATCTAAGGCAGTACGTTGATTCAAGAAAATATGAAGGACAAAGCCAGCACAAAAAGAAAATATGAAGGAAGTCAAATTTCACAATAGAAGAAGGATAAAAGACCAAGAAGAACTAATCCAAATCTTAATAAATTTCATCTATCTTGAATCAAATAGAAAGAGAAAGCCAACACAAAAAGAAAGAGTTCATAAAAATGTTGAATTTTATGTACGTTAACTCAAAAAAGTCTACACACTTCGTTATACATCTGAAATTGACTTCTGAGACTAAATTGTAAACTAGATAAACTCATCTTTAACAGAAAAAGTTTGAAAAATGTATTGTAATCACAATTAATATGTTCTAAGGCATTACGTCTAGTAAAATTGCATTTCTATGTACGTTGATTCAAGAAAATATGAAGGAAGTCAGATTTCACAATAGAAGAAGGATGAAAGACCATCCAGAACTAATCCAAATTGTCACAAATTTCATCTATATGAATCAAATTGAAAGACAAAGCCAATACAAATAAAATAAAGAGTTCATAAAAATGTTGAATTTTTTATACGTTAACTCAAAAGTCTATACTCTTCGTTATAAGTCGGAAGTTGATTTCTGCGACTAAATTTTAAACTAGATAAACTCATCTTTAACAGAAAGTTTTTGAAAAATGTACTGTAATCACAATTAATATGTTCTAAGGCAGTACGTTGATTCAAGAAAATATGAAGGAATCCAAATTTCACAATAGAAGAAGGATGAAAGACCAAGAAGAACTAATCCAAATCCTAACAAATTTCATTTATCTTGAATCAAATAAAAAGACAAAGCCAACACAAAAAGAAAGAGTTCATAAAAATGTTGAATTTTATGTACGTTAACTCAAAAAATTCTACACAATTCGTTATACATCTGAAATTGAATTCTGAGACTAAATTGTAAACTAGATAAACTCATCTTTAACAGAAAAAGTTTTAAAAATGTATTGTAATGACAAATAATATGTTCTAAGGCATTACGTCTAGTAAAAATGTACGTTGGTTCAAGAAAATATGAAGGAAGTCAAATTTCACAATAGAAGAAGGATAAAATCCCAGGCATAACTAATCCAAATTCCAACAAATTTCATCTATTTGAATCAAATTGAAAGACAAAGCCAATACAAAAATAAAGAGTTCATAAAAATGTTAGATATTTTATACGTTAACTCAAAAAAGTCTACACTCTTCGTGGTAAGTCGGAAGTTGATTTCTGAGACTAAATTGTAAACTAGATAAACTCATCTTTAACAGAAAAAATTTGAAAAATGTATTGTAATCACAATTAATATGTTCTAAGCCATTACGTCTAGTAAAAATTGCATTTCTGGGTACGTTGATTCAAGAAAATATAAAGGAAGTCAAATTTCACACTATAAGAAGGATGAAATACCAGCCAGAACTAATCCAAATTCTAACAAATTTCATCTATTTGAATCAAATTGAAAGACCAAGCCAAGACAAAAATAAAGAGTTCATAAAAATGTTGAATTTTTTATACGTTAACTCAAAAAAGTCTACACTCTTCGTTATAAGTCGGAAGTTTATTTCTGAGACTAAATTGTAAACTAGATAAACTCATCTTTAACAGAAAAAGTTTGAAAAATGTATTGTAAACACAATTAATATGTTCTAAGGCATTACATCTAGTAAAAATTGCAATTCTATGCACGTTGATTCAAGAAAATATGAAGGAAGTCAAATTTCACAATAGAAGAAGGATGAAAGACCAAGAAGAACTAATCCAAATTTTCACAAATTTCATCTATTTGAATCAAATAGAAAGACAAAGCCAATACAAAAATAAAGAGTTCATAAAAATGATGAATTTTTTATACGTTAACTCAAAAAAGTCTATACTCTTCGTTATAAGTCGGAAGTTGATTTCTGAGACTAAATTGTAAACTAGATAAACTCATCTTTAACAGAAAGTTTTTGAAAAATGTATTGTAATCACAATTAATATGATCTAAGGCAGTACGTTGATTCAAGAAAATATGAAGGACAAAGCCAACACAAAAAGAAAATATGAAGGAAGTCAAATTTCACAATAGAAGAAGGATGAAAGACCAAGAAGAACAAATCCAAATCTTAATAAATTTCATCTATCTTGAATCAAATAGAAAGAGAAAGCCAACACAAAAAGAAAGAGTTCATAAAAATGTTGAATTTTATGTACGTTAACTCAAAAAAGTCTACACACTTCGTTATACATCTGAAATTGACTTCTGAGACTAAATTGTAAACTAGATAAACTCATCTTTAAAAGAAAAAGTTTGAAAAATGTATTGTAATCACAAACAATATGTTCTAAGGCATTACGTCTAGTAAAAATGTACGTTGATTCAAGAAAATATGAAGGAAGTCAATTTTCACAATAGAAGAAGGATAAAAGCCCAGGCAGAACTAATCCAAATTCCAACAAATTTCATCTATTTGAATCAAATTGAAAGACAAAGCTAATACAAAAATAAAGAGTTCATAAAAATGTTAGATTTTTTTTACGTTAACTCAAAAAAGTCTACACTCTTCGTTGTAAGTCGGAAGTTGATTTCTGAGACTAAATTGTAAACTAGATAAACTCATCTTTAACAGAAAAAGTTTGAAAAATGTATTGTAATCACAATTAATATGTTCTAAGGCATTACGTCTAGTAAAAATTGCATTTCTATGTACGTTGATTCAAGAAAATATGAAGGAAGTCAAATTTCACAATAGAAGAAGGATGAAAGACCAGCCAGAACTAATCCAAATTGTCACAAATTTCATCTATTTGAATCAAATTGAAAGACAAAGCCAATACAAATAAAATAAAGAGTTCATAAAAATGTTGAATTTATTACACGTTAACTCAAAAGTCTATACTCTTCGTTATAAGTCGGAAGTTGATTTCTGCGACTAAATTGTAAACTAGATAAACTCATCTTTAACACAAAGTTTTTGAAAAATGTACTGTAATCACAATTAATATGTTCTAAGGCAGTACGTTGATTCAAGAAAATATGAAGGAAGCCAAATTTCACAAAAGAAGAAGGATGAAAGACCAAGAAGAACTAATCCAAATCCTAACAAATTTCATTTATCTTGAATCAAATAAAAAGACAAAGCCAACACAAAAAGAAAGAGTTCATAAAAATGTTGAATTTTATGTACGTTTACTCAAAAAATTCTACACAATTCGTTATACATCTGGAATTGAATTCTGAGACTAAATTGTAAACTAGATAAACTCATCTTTAACAGAAAAAGTTTTAAAAATGTATTGTAATGACAAATAATATGTTCTAAGGCATTAAGTCTAGTAAAAATGTACGTTGGTTCAAGAAAATATGAAGGAAGTCAAATTTCATAATAGAAGAAGGATAAAATCCCAGGCAGAACTAATCCAAATTCCAACAAATTTCATCTATTTGAATCAAATTGAAAGACAAAGCCAATACAAAAATAAAGAGTTCATAAAAATGTTAGATATTATATACGTTAACTCATAAAAGTCTACACTCTTCGTGGTAAGTCGGAAGTTGATTTCTGAGACTAAATTGTAAACTAGATAAACTCATCTTTAACAGAAAAAAGTTGAAAAATGTATTGTAATCACAATTAATATTTTCTAAGCCATTACGTCTAGTAAAAATTGCAATTCTGGGTACGTTGATTCAAGAAAATATAAAGGAAGTCAAATTTCACACTATAAGATGGATGAAAGACCAGCCAGAACTAATCCAAATTCTAACAAATTTCATCTATTTGAATCAAATTGAAAGACCAAGCCAAGACAAAAATAAAGAGTTCATAAAAATGTTGAATTTTTTATACGTTAACTCAAAAAAGTCTACACTCTTCGTTATAAGTCGGAAGTTTATTTCTGAGACTAAATTGTAAACTAGATAAACTCATCTTTAACAGAAAAAGTTTGAAAAATGTATTGTAAACACAATTAATATGTTCTAAGGCATTACGTCTAGTAAAAATTGCAATTCTATGCACGTTGATTCAAGAAAATATGAAGGAAGTGAAATTTCACAATAGAAGAAGGATGAAAGACCAAGAAGAACTAATCCAAATTGTCACAAATTTCATCTATTTGAATCAAATAGAAAGACAAAGCCAATACAAAAATAAAGAGTTCATAAAAATGTTGAATTTTTTATACGTTAACTCAAAAAAGTCTATACTCTTCGTTATAAGTCGGAAGTTGATTTCTGAGACTAAATCGTAAACTAGATAAACTCATCTTTAACAGAAAGTTTTTGAAAAATATATTGTAATCACAATTAATATGATCTAAGGAAGTACGTTGATTCAAGAAATTATGAAGGACAAAGCCAACACAAAAAGAAAATATGAAGGAAGTCAAATTTCACAATAGAAGAAGGATGAAAGACCAAGAAGAACTAATCCAAATCCTAATAAATTTCATCTATCTTGAATCAAATAGAAAGACAAAGCCAACACAAAAAGAAAGAGTTCATAAAAATGTTGAATTTTATGTACGTTAACTCAAAAAAGTCTACACACTTCGTTATACATCTGAAATTGACTTCTGAGACTAAATTGTAAACTAGATAAACTCATCTTTAAAGAAAAAGTTTGAAAAATGTATTGTAATCACAAACAATATGTTCTAAGGCATTACGTCTAGTAAAAATGTACATTGATTCAAGAAAATATGAAGGAAGTCAAATTTCACAATAGAAGAAGGATAAAAGCCCAGGCAGAACTAATCCAAATTCCAACAAATTTCATCTATTTGAATCAAATTGAAAGACAAAGCCAATACAAAAATAAAGAGTTCATAAAAATGTTAGATTTTTTTTACGTTAACTCAAAAAAGTCTACACTCTTCGTTGTAAGTTGGAAGTTGATTTCTGAGACTAAATTGTAAACTAGATAAACTCATCTTTAACAGAAAAAATTTGAAAAATATATTGTAATCACAATTAATATGTTCTAAGCCATTACGTCTAGTAAAAATTGCATTTTTGTGTACGTTGATTCAAGAAAATATGAAGGAAGTCAAATTTCACAATAGAAGAAGGATGAAAGACCAGCAAGAACTAATCCAAATTGTCACAAATTTCATCTATTTGAATCAAATTGAAAGACAAAGCCAATACAAAAATAAAGAGTTCATAAAAATGTTGAATTTTATGTACGTTAACTCAAAAAAGTCTACACACTTCGTTATACATCTGAAATTGATTTCTGAGACTAAATTGTAAACTGGATAAACTCATCTTTAACAGAAAAAGTTTGAAAAATGTATTGTAATCACAATTAATATGTTCTAAGCCATTACGTCTAGTAAAAATTGCATTTCTATGTACGTTGATTCAAGAAAATATGAAGGAAGTCAAATTTCACAATAGAAGAAGGATGAAAGACCAGCAAGAACTAATCCAAATTGTCATAAATTTCATCTATTTGAATCAAATTGAAAGACAAAGCCAATACAAATAAAATAAAGAGTTCATAAAAATGTTGAATTTTTTATACGTTAACTCAAAAGTCTATACTCTTCGTTATAAGTCGGAAGTTGATTTCTGCGACTAAATTTTAAACTAGATAAACTCATCTTTAACAGAAAGTTTTTGAAAAATGTACTGTAATCACAATTAATATGTTCTAAGGCAGTACGTTGATTCAAGAAAATATGAAGGAAGCCAAATTTCACAAAAGAAGAAGGATGAAAGACCAAGAAGAACTAATCCAAATCCTAACAAATTTCATTTATCTTGAATCAAATAAAAAGACAAAGCCAACACAAAAAGAAAGAGTTCATAAAAATGTTGAATTTTATGTACGTTAACTCAAAAAATTTTACACAATTCGTTATACATCTGAAATTGAATTCTGAGACTAAATTGTAAACTAGATAAACTCATCTTTAACCGAAAAAGTTTTAAAAATGTATTGTAATGACAAATAATATGTTCTAAGGCATTACGTCTAGTAAAAATGTACGTTGGTTCAAGAAAATATGAAGGAAGTCAAATTTCACAATAGAAGAAGGATAAAATCCCAGGCATAACTAATCCAAATTCCAACAAATTTCATCTATTTGAATCAAATTGAAAGACAAAGCCAATACAAAAATAAAGAGTTCATAAAAATGTTAGATATTTTATACGTTAACTCAAAAAAGTCTACACTCTTCGTGGTAAGTCGGAAGTTGATTTCTGAGACTAAATTGTAAACTAGATAAACTCATCTTTAACAGAAAAAATTTGAAAAATGTATTGTAATCACAATTAATATGTTCTAAGCCATTACGTCTAGTAAAAATTGCATTTCTGGGTACGTTGATTCAAGAAAATATGAAGGAAGTCAAATTTCACACTATAAGAAGGATGAAATACCAGCCAGAACTAATCCAAATTCTAACAAATTTCATCTATTTGAATCAAATTGAAAGACCAAGCCAAGACAAAAATAAAGAGTTCATAAAAATGTTGAATTTTTTATACGTTAACTCAAAAAAGTCTACACTCTTCGTTATAAGTCGGAAGTTTATTTCTGAGACTAAATTGTAAACTAGATAAACTCATCTTTAACAGAAAAAGTTTGAAAAATGTATTGTAAACACAATTAATATGTTCTAAGGCATTACGTCTAGTAAAAATTGCAATTCTATGCACGTTGATTCAAGAAAATATGAAGGAAGTCAAATTTCACAATAGAAGAAGGATGAAAGACCAAGAAGAACTAATCCAAATTGTCACAAATTTCATCTATTTGAATCAAGTAGAAAGACAAAGCCAATACAAAATTAAAGAGTTCATAAAAATGTTGAATTTTTTATACGTTAACTCAAAAAAGTCTATACTCTTCGTTATAAGTCGGAAGTTGATTTCTGAGACTAAATTGTAAACTAGATAAACTCATATTTAACAGAAATTTTTTGAAAAATGTATTGTAATCACAATTAATATGATTTAAGGCAGTACGTTGATTCAAGAAAATATGAAGGACAAAGCCAACACAAAAAGAAAATATGAATGAAGTCAAATTTCACAATAGAAGAAGGATGAAAGACCAAGAAGAACTAATCCAAATCCTAATAAATTTCATCTGTCTTGAATCAAATAGAAAGACAAAGCCAACACAAAAAGAAAGAGTTCATAAAAATGTTGAATTTTATGTACGTTAACTCAAAAAAGTCTACACACTTCGTTATACATCTGGAATTGAATTCTGAGACTAAATTGTAAACTAGATAAACTCATCTTTAACAGAAAAAGTTTTAAAAATGTATTGTAATGACAAATAATATGTTCTAAGGCATTACGTCTAGTAAAAATGTACGTTGGTTCAAGAAAATATGAAGGAAGTCAAATTTCATAATAGAAGAAGGATAAAATCCCAGGCAGAACTAATCCAAATTCCAACAAATTTCATCTATTTGAATCAAATTGAAAGACAAAGCCAATACAAAAATAAAGAGTTCATTAAAATGTTAGATATTATATACGTTAACTCAAAAAAGTCTACACTCTTTGTGGTAAGTCGGAAGTTGATTTCCGAGACTAAATTGTAAACTAGATAAACTCATCTTTAACAGAAAAAAGTTGAAAAATGTATTGTAATCACAATTAATATGTTCTAAGCCATTACGTCTAGTAAAAATTGCAATTCTGGGTACGTTGATTCAAGAAAATATAAAGGAAGTCAAATTTCACACTATAAGATGGATGAAAGACCAGCCAGAACTAATCCAAATTCTAACAAATTTCATCTATTTGAATCAAATTGAAAGACCAAGCCAAGACAAAAATAAAGAGTTCATAAAAATGTTGAATTTTTTATACGTTAACTCAAAAAAGTCTACACTCTTCGTTATAAGTCGGAAGTTTATTTCTGAGACTAAATTGTAAATTAGATAAACTCATCTTTAACAGAAAAAGTTTGAAAAATGTATTGTAAACACAATTAATATGTTCTAAGGCATTACGTCTAGTAAAAATTGCAATTCTATGCACGTTGATTCAAGAAAATATGAAGGAAGTCAAATTTCACAATAGAAGAAGGATGAAAGACCAAGAAGAACTAATCCAAATTGTCACAAATTTCATCTATTTGAATCAAATAGAAAGACAAAGCCAATACAAAAATAAAGAGTTCATAAAAATGTTGAATTTTTTATACGTTAACTCAAAAAAGTCTATACTCTTCGTTATAAGTCGGAAGTTGATTTCTGAGACTAAATTGTAAACTAGATAAACTCATCTTTAACAGAATGTTTTTGAAAAATGTATTGTAATCACAATTAATATGATCTAAGGAAGTACGTTGATTCAAGAAATTATGAAGGACAAAGCCAACACAAAAAGAAAATATGAAGGAAGTCAAATTTCACAATAGAAGAAGGATGAAAGACCAAGAAGAACTAATCCAAATCCTAATAAATTTCATCTATCTTGAATCAAATAGAAAGACAAAGCCAACACAAAAAGAAAGAGTTCATAAAAATGTTGAATTTTATGTACGTTAACTCAAAAAAGTCTACACACTTCGTTATACATCTGAAATTGACTTCTGACACTAAATTGTAAACTAGATAAACTCATCTTTAAAGAAAAAGTTTGAAAAATGTATTGTAATCACAAACAATATGTTCTAAGGCATTACTTCTAGTAAAAATGTACATTGATTCAAGAAAATATGAAGGAAGTCAAATTTCACAATAGAAGAAGGATAAAAGCCCAGGCAGAACTAATCCAAATTCCAACAAATTTCATCTATTTGAATCAAATTGAAAGACAAAGCCAATACAAAAATAAAGAGTTCATAAAAATGTTAGATTTTTTTTACGTTAACTCAAAAAAGTCTACACTCTTCGTTGTAAGTTGGAAGTTGATTTCTGAGACTAAATTGTAAACTAGATAAACTCATCTTTAACAGAAAAAATTTGAAAAATATATTGTAATCACAATTAATATGTTCTAAGCCATTACGTCTAGTAAAAATTGCATTTTTGTGTACGTTGATTCAAGAAAATATGAAGGAAGTCAAATTTCACAATAGAAGAAGGATGAAAGACCAGCAAGAACTAATCCAAATTGTCACAAATTTCATCTATTTGAATCAAATTGAAAGACAAAGCCAATACAAAAATAAAGAGTTCATAAAAATGTTGAATTTTATGTACGTTAACTCAAAAAAGTCTACACACTTCGTTATACATCTGAAATTGATTTCTGAGACTAAATTGTAAACTAGATAAACTCATCTTTAACAGAAAAAGTTTGAAAAATGTATTGTAATCACAATTAATATGTTCTAAGCCATTACGTCTAGTAAAAATTGCATTTCTATGTACGTTGATTCAAGAAAATATGAAGGAAGTCAAATTTCACAATAGAAGAAGGATGAAAGACCAGCAAGAACTAATCCAAATTGTCATAAATTTCATCTATTTGAATCAAATTGAAAGACAAAGCCAATACAAATAAAATAAAGAGTTCATAAAAATGTTGAATTTTTTATACGTTAACTCAAAAGTCTATACTCTTCGTTATAAGTCGGAAGTTGATTTCTGCGACTAAATTTTAAACTAGATAAACTCATCTTTAACAGAAAGTTTTTGAAAAATGTACTGTAATCACAATTAATATGTTCTAAGGCAGTACGTTGATTCAAGAAAATATGAAGGAAGCCAAATTTCACAAAAGAAGAAGGATGAAAGACCAAGAAGAACTAATCCAAATCCTAACAAATTTCATTTATCTTGAATCAAATAAAAAGACAAAGCCAACACAAAAAGAAAGAGTTCATAAAAATGTTGAATTTTATGTACGTTAACTCAAAAAATTTTACACAATTCGTTATACATCTGAAATTGAATTCTGAGACTAAATTGTAAACTAGATAAACTCATCTTTAACCGAAAAAGTTTTAAAAATGTATTGTAATGACAAATAATATGTTCTAAGGCATTACGTCTAGTAAAAATGTACGTTGGTTCAAGAAAATATGAAGGAAGTCAAATTTCACAATAGAAGAAGGATAAAATCCCAGGCATAACTAATCCAAATTCCAACAAATTTCATCTATTTGAATCAAATTGAAAGACAAAGCCAATACAAAAATAAAGAGTTCATAAAAATGTTAGATATTTTATACGTTAACTCAAAAAAGTCTACACTCTTCGTGGTAAGTCGGAAGTTGATTTCTGAGACTAAATTGTAAACTAGATAAACTCATCTTTAACAGAAAAAATTTGAAAAATGTATTGTAATCACAATTAATATGTTCTAAGCCATTACGTCTAGTAAAAATTGCATTTCTGGGTACGTTGATTCAAGAAAATATGAAGGAAGTCAAATTTCACACTATAAGAAGGATGAAATACCAGCCAGAACTAATCCAAATTCTAACAAATTTCATCTATTTGAATCAAATTGAAAGACCAAGCCAAGACAAAAATAAAGAGTTCATAAAAATGTTGAATTTTTTATACGTTAACTCAAAAAAGTCTACACTCTTCGTTATAAGTCGGAAGTTTATTTCTGAGACTAAATTGTAAACTAGATAAACTCATCTTTAACAGAAAAAGTTTGAAAAATGTATTGTAAACACAATTAATATGTTCTAAGGCATTACGTCTAGTAAAAATTGCAATTCTATGCACGTTGATTCAAGAAAATATGAAGGAAGTCAAATTTCACAATAGAAGAAGGATGAAAGACCAAGAAGAACTAATCCAAATTTTCACAAATTTCATCTATTTGAATCAAATAGAAAGACAAAGCCAATACAAAAATAAAGAGTTCATAAAAATGTTGAATTTTTTATACGTTAACTCAAAAAAGTCTATACTCTTCGTTATAAGTCGGAAGTTGATTTCTGAGACTAAATTGTAAACTAGATAAACTCATCTTTAACAGAAAGTTTTTGAAAAATGTATTGTAATCACAATTAATATGATCTAAGGCAGTACGTTGATTCAAGAAAATATGAAGGACAAAGCCAACACAAAAAGAAAATATGAAGGAAGTCAAATTTCACAATAGAAGAAGGATGAAAGACCAAGAAGAACTAATCCAAATCTTAATAAATTTCATCTATCTTGAATCAAATAGAAAGAGAAAGCCAACACAAAAAGAAAGAGTTCATAAAAATGTTGAATTTTATGTACGTTAACTCAAAAAAAGTCTACACACTTCGTTATACATCTGAAATTGACTTCTGAGACTAAATTGTAAACTAGATAAACTCATCTTTAAAAGAAAAAGTTTGAAAAATGTATTGTAATCACAAACAATATGTTCTAAGGCATTACGTCTAGTAAAAATGTACGTTGATTCAAGAAAATATGAAGGAAGTCAAATTTCACAATAGAAGAAGGATAAAAGCCCAGGCAGAACTAATCCAAATTCCAACAAATTTCATCTATTTGAATCAAATTGAAAGACAAAGCTAATACAAAAATAAAGAGTTCATAAAAATGTTAGATTTTTTTTACGTTAACTCAAAAAAGTCTACACTCTTCGTTGTAAGTCGGAAGTTGATTTCTGAGACTAAATTGTAAACTAGATAAACTCATCTTTAACAGAAAAAGTTTGGAAAATGTATTGTAATCACAATTAATATGTTCTAAGGCATTACGTCTAGTAAAAATTGCATTTCTATGTACGTTGATTCAAGAAAATATGAAGGAAGTCAAATTTCACAATAGAAGAAGGATGACGGACCAGCCAGAACTAATCCAAATTGTCACAAATTTCATCTATTTGAATCAAATTGAAAGACAAAGCCAATACAAATAAAATAAAGAGTTCATAAAAATGTTGAATTTTTTACACGTTAACTCAAAAGTCTATACTCTTCGTTATAAGTCGGAAGTTGATTTCTGCGACTAAATTGTAAACTAGATAAACTCATCTTTAACACAAAGTTTTTGAAAAATGTACTGTAATCACAATTAATATGTTCTAAGGCAGTACGTTGATTCAAGAAAATATGAAGGAAGCCAAATTTCACAATAGAAGAAGGATGAAAGACCAAGAAGAACTAATCCAAATCCTAACAAATTTCATTTATCTTGAATCAAATAAAAAGACAAAGCCAACACAAAAAGAAAGAGTTCATAAAAATGTTGAATTTTATGTACGTTAACTCAAAAAATTCTACACAATTCGTTATACATCTGGAATTGAATTCTGAGACTAAATTGTAAACTAGATAAACTCATCTTTAACAGAAAAAGTTTTAAAAATGTATTGTAATGACAAATAATATGTTCTAAGGCATTACGTCTAGTAAAAATGTACGTTGGTTCAAGAAAATATGAAGGAAGTCAAATTTCATAATAGAAGAAGGATAAAATCCCAGGCAGAACTAATCCAAATTCCAAAAAATTTCATCTATTTGAATCAAATTGAAAGACAAAGCCAATACAAAAATAAAGAGTTCATAAAAATGTTAGATATTATATACGTTAACTCAAAAAAGTCTACACTCTTCGTGGTAAGTCGGAAGTTGATTTCCGAGACTAAATTGTAAACTAGATAAACTCATCTTTAACAGAAAAAATTTGAAAAATGTATTGTAATCACAATTAATATGTTCTAAGCCATTACGTCTAGTAAAAATTGCATTTCTGGGTACGTTGATTCAAGAAAATATAAAGGAAGTCAAATTTCACACTATAAGAAGGATGAAAGACCAGCCAGAACTAATCCAAATTATAACAAATTTCATCTATTTGAATCAAATTGAAAGACCAAGCCAAGACAAAAATAAAGAGTTCATTAAAATGTTGAATTTTTTATACGTTAACTCAAAAAAGTCTACACTCTTCGTTATAAGTCGGAAGTTTATTTCTGAGACTAAATTGTAAACTAGATAAACTCATCTTTAACAGAAAAAGTTTGAAAAATGTATTGTAAACACAATTAATATGTTCTAAGGCATTACGTCTAGTAAAAATTGCAATTCTATGCACGTTGATTCAAGAAAATATGAAGGAAGTCAAATTTCACAATAGAAGAAGGATGAAAGACCAAGAAGAACTAATCCAAATTGTCACAAATTTCATCTATTTGAATCAAACAGAAAGACAAAGCCAATACAAAAATAAAGAGTTCATAAAAATGTTGAATTTTTTATACGTTAACTCAAAAAAGTCTATACTCTTCGTTATAAGTCGGAAGTTGATTTCTGAGACTAAATTGTAAACTAGATAAACTCATCTTTAACAGAAAGTTTTTGAAAAATGTATTGTAATCACAATTAATATGATCTAAGGCAGTACGTTGATTCAAGAAATTATGAAGGACAAAGCCAACACAAAAAGAAAATATGAAGGAAGTCAAATTTCACAATAGAAGAAGGATGAAAGACCAAGAAGAACTAATCCAAATCCTAATAAATTTCATCTATCTTGAATCAAATAGAAAGACAAAGCCAACACAAAAAGAAAGAGTTCATAAAAATGTTGAATTTTATGTACGTTAACTCAAAAAAGTCTACACACTTCGTTATACATCTGAAATTGACTTCTGAGACTAAATTGTAAACTAGATAAACTCATCTTTAAAGAAAAAGTTTGAAAAATGTATTGTAATCACAAACAATATGTTCTAAGGCATTACGTCTAGTAAAAATGTACATTGATTCAAGAAAATATGAAGGAAGTCAAATTTCACAATAGAAGAAGGATAAAAGCCCAGGCAGAACTAATCCAAATTCCAACAAATTTCATCTATTTGAATCAAATTGAAAGACAAAGCCAATACAAAAATAAAGAGTTCATAAAAATGTTAGATTTTTTTTACGTTAACTCAAAAAAGTCTACACTCTTCGTTGTAAGTTGGAAGTTGATTTCTGAGACTAAATTGTAAACTAGATAAACTCATCTTTATCAGAAAAAATTTGAAAAATATATTGTAATCACAATTAATATGTTCTAAGCCATTACGACTAGTAAAAATTGCATTTCTATGTACGTTGATTCAAGAAAATATGAAGGAAGTCAAATTTCACAATAGAAGAAGGATGAAAGACCAGCAAGAACTAATCCAAATTGTCATAAATTTCATCTATCTTGAATCAAATTGAAAGACAAAGCCAATACAAAAATAAAGAGTTCATAAAAATGTTGAATTTTTTATACGTCAACTCAAAAAAGTCTATACTCTTCGTTATAAGTCGGAAGTTGATTTCTGAGACTAAATTGTAAACTAGATAAACTCATCTTTAACAGAAAAAGTTTGAAAAATGTATTGTAAACACAATTAATATGTTCTAAGGCATTACGTCTAGTAAAAATTGCAATTCTATGCACGTTGATTCAAGAAAATATGAAGGAAGTCAAATTTCACAATAGAAGAAGGATGAAAGACCAAGAAGAACTAATCCAAATTTTCACAAATTTCATCTATTTGAATCAAATAGAAATACAAAGCCAATACAAAAATAAAGAGTTCATAAAAATGTTGAATTTTTTATACGTTAACTCAAAAAAGTCTATACTCTTCGTTATAAGTCGGAAGTTGATTTCTGAGACTAAATTGTAAACTAGATAAACTCATCTTTAACAGAAAGTTTTTGAAAAATGTATTGTAATCACAATTAATATGATCTAAGGCAGTACGTTGATTCAAGAAAATATGAAGGACAAAGCCAACACAAAAAGAAAATATGAAGGAAGTCAAATTTCACAATAGAAGAAGGATGAAAGACCAAGAAGAACTAATCCAAATCTTAATAAATTTCATCTATCTTGAATCAAATAGAAAGAGAAAGCCAACACAAAAAGAAAGAGTTCATAAAAATGTTGAATTTTATGTACGTTAACTCAAAAAAGTCTACACACTTCGTTATACATCTGAAATTGACTTCTGAGACTAAATTGTAAACTAGATAAACTCATCTTTAAAAGAAAAAGTTTGAAAAATGTATTGTAATCACAAACAATATGTTCTAAGGCATTACGTCTAGTAAAAATGTACGTTGATTCAAGAAAATATGAAGGAAGTCAAATTTCACAATATAAGAAGGATAAAAGCCCAGGCAGAACTAATCCAAATTCCAACAAATTTCATCTATTTGAATCAAATTGAAAGACAAAGCTAATACAAAAATAAAGAGTTCATAAAAATGTTAGATTTTTTTTACGTTAACTCAAAAAAGTCTACACTCTTCGTTGTAAGTCGGAAGTTGATTTCTGAGACTAAATTGTAAACTAGATAAACTCATCTTTAACAGAAAAAGTTTGGAAAATGTATTGTAATCACAATTAATATGTTCTAAGGCATTACGTCTAGTAAAAATTGCATTTCTATGTACGTTGATTCAAGAAAATATGAAGGAAGTCAAATTTCACAATAGAAGAAGGATGACGGACCAGCCAGAACTAATCCAAATTGTCACAAATTTCATCTATTTGAATCAAATTGAAAGACAAAGCCAATACAAATAAAATAAAGAGTTCATAAAAATGTTGAATTTTTTACACGTTAACTCAAAAGTCTATACTCTTCGTTATAAGTCGGAAGTTGATTTCTGCGACTAAATTGTAAACTAGATAAACTCATCTTTAACACAAAGTTTTTGAAAAATGTACTGTAATCACAATTAATATGTTCTAAGGCAGTACGTTGATTCAAGAAAATATGAAGGAAGCCAAATTTCACAATAGAAGAAGGATGAAAGACCAAGAAGAACTAATCCAAATCCTAACAAATTTCATTTATCTTGAATCAAATAAAAAGACAAAGCCAACACAAAAAGAAAGAGTTCATAAAAATGTTGAATTTTATGTACGTTAACTCAAAAAATTCTACACAATTCGTTATACATCTGGAATTGAATTCTGAGACTAAATTGTAAACTAGATAAACTCATCTTTAACAGAAAAAGTTTTAAAAATGTATTGTAATGACAAATAATATGTTCTAAGGCATTACGTCTAGTAAAAATGTACGTTGGTTCAAGAAAATATGAAGGAAGTCAAATTTCATAATAGAAGAAGGATAAAATCCCAGGCAGAACTAATCCAAATTCCAAAAAATTTCATCTATTTGAATCAAATTGAAAGACAAAGCCAATACAAAAATAAAGAGTTCATAAAAATGTTAGATATTATATACGTTAACTCAAAAAAGTCTACACTCTTCGTGGTAAGTCGGAAGTTGATTTCCGAGACTAAATTGTAAACTAGATAAACTCATCTTTAACAGAAAAAATTTGAAAAATGTATTGTAATCACAATTAATATGTTCTAAGCCATTACGTCTAGTAAAAATTGCATTTCTGGGTACGTTGATTCAAGAAAATATAAAGGAAGTCAAATTTCACACTATAAGAAGGATGAAAGACCAGCCAGAACTAATCCAAATTATAACAAATTTCATCTATTTGAATCAAATTGAAAGACCAAGCCAAGACAAAAATAAAGAGTTCATTAAAATGTTGAATTTTTTATACGTTAACTCAAAAAAGTCTACACTCTTCGTTATAAGTCGGAAGTTTATTTCTGAGACTAAATTGTAAACTAGATAAACTCATCTTTAACAGAAAAAGTTTGAAAAATGTATTGTAAACACAATTAATATGTTCTAAGGCATTACGTCTAGTAAAAATTGCAATTCTATGCACGTTGATTCAAGAAAATATGAAGGAAGTCAAATTTCACAATAGAAGAAGGATGAAAGACCAAGAAGAACTAATCCAAATTGTCACAAATTTCATCTATTTGAATCAAACAGAAAGACAAAGCCAATACAAAAATAAAGAGTTCATAAAAATGTTGAATTTTTTATACGTTAACTCAAATAAGTCTATACTCTTCGTTATAAGTCGGAAGTTGATTTCTGAGACTAAATTGTAAACTAGATAAACTCATCTTTAACAGAAAGTTTTTGAAAAATGTATTGTAATCACAATTAATATGATCTAAGGCAGTACGTTGATTCAAGAAATTATGAAGGACAAAGCCAACACAAAAAGAAAATATGAAGGAAGTCAAATTTCACAATAGAAGAAGGATGAAAGACCAAGAAGAACTAATCCAAATCCTAATAAATTTCATCTATCTTGAATCAAATAGAAAGACAAAGCCAACACAAAAAGAAAGAGTTCATAAAAATGTTGAATTTTATGTACGTTAACTCAAAAAAGTCTACACACTTCGTTATACATCTGAAATTGACTTCTGAGACTAAATTGTAAACTAGATAAACTCATCTTTAAAGAAAAAGTTTGAAAAATGTATTGTAATCACAAACAATATGTTCTAAGGCATTACGTCTAGTAAAAATGTACATTGATTCAAGAAAATATGAAGGAAGTCAAATTTCACAATAGAAGAAGGATAAAAGCCCAGGCAGAACTAATCCAAATTCCAACAAATTTCATCTATTTGAATCAAATTGAAAGACAAAGCCAATACAAAAATAAAGAGTTCATAAAAATGTTAGATTTTTTTTACGTTAACTCAAAAAAGTCTACACTCTTCGTTGTAAGTTGGAAGTTGATTTCTGAGACTAAATTGTAAACTAGATAAACTCATCTTTAACAGAAAAAATTTGAAAAATATATTGTAATCACAATTAATATGTTCTAAGCCATTACGTCTAGTAAAAATTGCATTTTTGTGTACGTTGATTCAAGAAAATATGAAGGAAGTCAAATTTCACAATAGAAGAAGGATGAAAGACCAGCAAGAACTAATCCAAATTGTCACAAATTTCATCTATTTGAATCAAATTGAAAGACAAAGCCAATACAAAAATAAAGAGTTCATAAAAATGTTGAATTTTATGTACGTTAACTCAAAAAAGTCTACACACTTCGTTATACATCTGAAATTGATTTCTGAGACTAAATTGTAAACTGGATAAACTCATCTTTAACAGAAAAAGTTTGAAAAATGTATTGTAATCACAATTAATATGTTCTAAGCCATTACGTCTAGTAAAAATTGCATTTCTATGTACGTTGATTCAAGAAAATATGAAGGAAGTCAAATTTCACAATAGAAGAAGGATAAAAGACCAGCAAGAACTAATCCAAATTGTCACAAATTTCATCTATTTGAATCAAATTGAAAGACAAAGCCAATACAAAAATAAAGAGTTCATAAAAATGTTGAATTTTTTATACGTTAACTAAAAAAAGTCTACACTCTTCGTTATAGTCGGAAGTTTATTTCTGAGACTAAATTGTAAACTAGATAAACTCATCTTTAACAGATAAAGTTTGAAAATGTATTGTTATCACAATTAATATGTTCTAAGGTAGTACGTTTAGTAAAAATGGCATTTCTATGTACGTTGATTCAAGAATATATGAAGGAAGTCAAATTTCACAATAGAAGAAGGATGAAAGGCCAAGCAGAACTAATCTAAATCCTACCAAATTTCATATATCTTGAATCAAATAGAAAGACAAAGCCAACACAAAAAGAAAGAGTTCATAAAAATGTTGAGTTTTATATACTTTAACTCAAAAAAGTCTACACACTTCGTTATACATCTGAAATTGATTTCTGATACTAAATGATAAACTAGTTAAACTCATCTTTAACAGAAAAAGTTTGAAAAATGTATTGTATTCACAATAAATATGTTCTAAGGCAGTACGTCTAGTAAAAATTGCATTTCTATGTACGTTGATTCAAGAATATATGAAGGAAGTCAAATTTCACTATAGAATAAGGACAAAATACCAAGCAGAACTAATCCAAATCCTAACAAATTTCATCTATCTTGAATCAAATAGATAGACAAAGCTAACACAAAAAAAAAATTGTTCATAAAAATGTTGAATTTTTTATACGTTAACTCAAAAAAGTCTACACTCTTCGATATAATTCGGAAGTTGATTTCTGAGACTAAATTGTAAACTAGTTAAACTCATCTTTAACAGAAAGTTTTTGAAAACTGTATTGTAATCACAATTAATATGTTCTAAGGCAGTACGTTGATTCAAGAAAATATGAAGGAAGTCAAATTTCACATTAGAAGAAGGATGAAAGACCAAGAAGAACTAATCCAAATCCTAACAAATTTCATCTATCTTGAATCAAATAGAAAAACAAAGGCAACACAAAAATAAAGAATTCATAAAAATGTTGAATTTTATGTACGTTAACTCAAAAAAGTCTACACACTTCGTTATACATCTGAAATTGATTTCTGAGAATAAATTGTAAACTAGATAAACTCATCTTTAACAGAAAAAGTTTGAAAATTGTATTGTAATCACAAATAATATGTTCAAAGGCATTACGTCTAGTAAAAATGTACGTTGATTCAAGAAAATATGAAGGAAGTAAAATTTCACAGTAGAAGAAGGATAAAAGCCCAGGCAGAACTATTCCAAATTCAAACAAATTTCATCTATTTGAATCAAATTGAAAGACAAAGCCAATACAAAAATAAAGAGTTCATAAAAATGTTTGATATTTTATGCGTTAACTTTAAAAAGTCTACACTCTTTGTTGTAAGTCGGAAGTTGATTTCTGAGACTAAATTGTAAACTAGATAAACTCATCTTTAACAGAAAAAATTTGAAAAATGTATTGTTATCACAATTAATATGTTCTAAGGCATTATTCTAGTAAAAATTGCATTTCTATGTACGTTGATTCAAGAAAATATGAAGGAAGTCAAATTTCACAATAGAAGAAGGATGAAAGACCAAGAAGAACTAATCCAAATCCTAACAAATTTCATCTATTTTGAATCAAATAGAAATACAAAGCCAACACAAAAAGAAAGAGTTCATAAAAATGTTGAATTTTATGTACGTTAACTCAAAAAAGTCTACACACTTCGTTATACATCTGAAATTGATTTCTGAGACTAAATTGTAAACTAGAGAAACTCATCTTTAACAGAAAAAGTTTGAAAAATGTATTGTAATCACAATTAATATGTTCTAAGCCATTACGTCTAGTAAAAATTTCATTTCTATGTACGTTGATTCAAGAAAATATGAAGGAAGTCAAATTTCACAATAGAAGAAGGATGAAAGACCAGCAAGAACTAATCCAAATTGTCACAAATTTCATCTTTTTGAATCAAATTGAAAGACAATGCCAATACAAAAATAAAGAGTTCATAAAAATGTTGAATTTTTTATACGTTAACTAAAAAAAGTCTACACTCTTCGTTATAAGTCGGAAGTTTATTTCTGAGACTAAATTGTAAACTAGATAAACTCATCTTTAACAGATAAAGTTGAAAAATGTATTGTTATCACAATTAATATGTTCTAAGGTAGTACGTCTAGTAAAAATGGCATTTCTATGTACGTTGATTCAAGAAAATATGAAGGAAGTCAAATTTCACAATATAAGAAGGATGAAAGACCAGCCAGAACTAATCCAAATTCTAACAAATTTCATCTATTTGAATCAAATTGAAAGACAAAGCCAAGACAAAAATAAAGAGTTCATAAAAATGTTCAATTTTTTATACGTTAACTCAAAAAAGTCTACACTCTTCGTTATAAGTCGGAAGTCGATTTCTGAGACTAAATGGTAAACTAGTTAAACTCATCTTTAACAGAAAAAGTTTTAAAAATGTATTGTATTCACAATAAATATGTTCTAAGGCAGTACGTCTAGTAAAAATTGCATTTCTATGTACGTTGATTCAAAAATATATGAAGGAAGTCAAATTTCACTATAGAAGAAGGACAAAAGACCAAGCAGAACTAATCCAAATACTAATAAATTTCATCTATCTTGAATCAAATAGAAAGACAAAGCTAACACAAAAAGAAAATGTTCATAAAAATGTTGAATTTTTTATACGTTAACTCAAAAAAGTCCACACTCTTCGTTATAATTCGGAAGTTGATTTCTGAGACTAAATTGTAAACTAGATAAACTCATCTTTAACAGAAAGTTTTTGAAAACTGTATTGTAATCACAATTAATATGTTCTAAGGCAGTACGTTGATTCAAGAAAATATGAAGGAAGTCAAATTTCACAATAGATGAAGGATGAAAGACCAAGAAGAACTAATCCAAATCCTAACAAATTTCATCTATCTTGAATCAAATAGAAAGACAAAGGCAACACAAAAAGAAAGAGTTCATAAAAATGTTGAATTTTATGTACGTTAACTCAAAAAAGTCTACACACTTCGTTATACATCTGAAATTGATTTCTGAGAATAAATTGTAAACTAGATAAACTCATCTTTAACAGAAAAAGTTTGAAAAATGTATTGTAATCACAATTAATATGTTCTAAGCCATTACGTCTAGTAAAAATTGCATTTCTATGTACGTTGATTCTAGAAAATATGAAGGAAGTCAAATTTCACAATAGAAGAAGGATAAAAGACCAGCAAGAACTAATCCAAATTGTCACAAATTTCATCTATTTGAATCAAATTGAAAGACAAAGCCAATACAAAAATAAAGAGTTCATAAAAATGTTGAATTTTTTATACGTTAACTAAAAAAAGTCTACACTCTTCGTTATAAGTCGGAAGTTTATTTCTGAGACTAAATTGTAAACTAGATAAACTCATCTTTAATAGATAAAGTTTGAAAAATGTATTTTAATCACAATTAATATGTTCTAAGGTAGTACGTCTAGTAAAAATGGCATTTCTATGTACGTTGATTCAAGAATATATGAAGGAAGTCAATTTCACAATAGAAGAAGGATGAAAGACCAGCCAGAACTAATCCAAATCCTAACAAATTTCGTCTATCTTGAATCAAATAGAAAGACAAAGCCAACACAAAAAGAAAAAGTCCATAAAAATGTTGAGTTTTATATACTTTAACTCAAAAAAGTCTACACACTTCGTTATACATCTGAAATTGATTTATGATACTAAATTGTAAACTAGATAAACTCATCTTTAACAGAAAAAGTATGAAAAATGTATTGTAATCACAATTAATATGTTCTAAGCCATTACGTCTAGTAAAAATAGCATTTCTGTGTACGTTGATTCAAGAAAATATGAAGGAAGTCAAATTTCACAATAGAAGAAGGATGAAAGACAAGCAAGAACTAATCCAAATTGTCATAAATTTCATCTATTTGAATCAAATTGAAAGACAAAGCCAATAAAAAAATAAAGAGTTCATAAAAATGTTGAATTTTGTATACGTTAACTCAAAAAAGTCTACACTCTTCGTTATAAGTCGGAAGTTCATTTCTAAGACTAAATTTTAAACTAGATAAACTCATCTTTAAAAGATAAAGTTTGAAAAATGTATTGTTATCACAATTAATATGTTCTAAGGTAGTACGTCTAGTAAAAATGGTATTTCTATGTACGTTGATTCAAGAATATATGAAGGAAGTCAAATTTCACAATAGAAGAAGGATGAAAGGCCAAGCAGAACTAATCCAAATCCTAAAAAATTTCATCTATCTTGAATCAAATAGAAAGACAAATCCAACACAAAAAGAAAGAGTTCATAAAAATGTTGAATTTTATATACGTTAACTCAAAAAAGTCTACACTCTTCGTTATAGTCGGAAGTTTATTTCTGAGACTAAATTGTAAACTAGATAAAGTCATCTTTAACAGAAAAAGTTTGAAAAATGTATTTTAATCACAATTAATATGTTCTAAGCCATTACGTCTAGTAAAAATTGCATTTCTATGTACGTTGATTCAAGAAAATATGAAGGAAGTCAAATTTCACAATAGAAGAAGGATGAAAGACCAGCAAGAACTAATCCAAATTGTCATAAATTTCATCTATTTGAATCAAATTGAAAGACAAAGCCAATACAAAAATAAAGAGTTCATAAAAATGTTGAATTTTTTGTACGTTAACTCAAAAAAGTCTATACTCTTCGTTATAAGTCGGAAGTTGATTTCTGAGACTAAATTGTAAACTAGATAAACTCATCTTTAACAGAAAAAGTTTTAAAAATGTATTGTAATCACAATTAATATGTTCTAAGCCATTACGTCTAGTAAAAATTGCATTTCTATGTACGTTGATTCAAGTAAATATGAAGGAAGTCAAATTTCACAATAGAAGAAGGATGAAAGACCAGCAAGAACTAATCCAAATTGTCACAAATTTCATCTATTTGAATCAAATTGAAAGATAAAGCCAATACAAAAATAAAGAGTTCATAAAAATGTTGAATTTTATGTACGTTAACTCAAAAAAGTCTACACACTTCGTTATACATCTGAAATTTATTTCAGAGACTAAATTGTAAACTAGATAAACTCATCTTTAACATAAAAAGTTTGAAAAATGTATTGTAATCACAATTAATATGTTCTAAGCCATTACGTCTAGTAAAAATTGCATTTCTATGTACGTTGATTCAAGAAAATATGAAGGAAGTCAAATTTCACAATAGAAGAAGGATGAAAGACCAGCAAGAACTAATCCAAATTGTCATAAATTTCATCTATTTGAATCAAATTGAAAGACAAAGCCAATACAAAAATAAAGAGTTCATAAAAATGTTGAATTTTTTATACGTTAACTCAAAAAAGTCTATACTCTTCGTTATAAGTCGGAAGTTGATTTCTGAGAATAAATTGTAAACTAGATAAACTCATCTTTAACAGAAAAAGTTTGAAAAATGTATTGTAATCACAATTAATATGTTCTAAGCCCTTACGTCTAGTAAAAATTGCATTTCTATGTACGTTGATTCAAGAAAATATGAAGGAAGTCAAATTTCACAATAGAAGAAGGATGAAAGACCAGCAAGAATTAATCCAAATTGTCACAAATTTCATCTATTTGAATCAAATTGAAAGATAAAGCCAATACAAAAATAAAGAGTTCATAAAAATGTTGAATTTTATGTACGTTAACTCAAAAAAGTCTACACACTTCGTTATACATCTGAAATTCATTTCTGAGACTAAATTGTAAACTAGATAAACTCATCTTTAACAGAAAAATTTTGAAAAATATATTGTAATCACAATTAATATGTTCTAAGCCATTACGTCTAGTAAAAATTGCATTTCTATGTACGTTGATTCAAGAAAATATGAAGGAAGTCAAATTTCACAATAGAAGAAGGATGAAAGACCAGCAAGAACTAATCCAAATTGTCACAAATTTCATCTATTTGAATCAAATTGAAAGACAAAGCCAATACAAAAATAAAGAGTTCATAAAAATGTTGAATTTTATGTACGTTAACTCAAAAAAAGTCTACACACTTCGTTATACATCTGAAATTGATTTCTGAGACTAAATTGTAAACTAGATAAACTCATCTTTAACAGAAAAAGTTTGAAAAATGTATTTTAATCACAATTAATATGTTCTAAGCCATTACGTCTAGTAAAAATTGCATTTCTATGTACGTTGATTCAAGAAAATATGAAGGAAGTCAAATTTCACAATAGAAGAAGGATGAAAGACCAGCAAGAACTAATCCAAATTGTCATAAATTTCATCTATTTGAATCAAATTGAAAGACAAAGCCAATACAAAAATAAAGAGTTCATAAAAATGTTGAATTTTTTGTACGTTAACTCAAAAAAGTCTATACTCTTCGTTATAAGTCGGAAGTTGATTTCTGAGACTAAATTGTAAACTAGATAAACTCATCTTTAACAGAAAAAGTTTTAAAAATGTATTGTAATCACAATTAATATGTTCTAAGCCATTACGTCTAGTAAAAATTGCATTTCTATGTACGTTGATTCAAGTAAATATGAAGGAAGTCAAATTTCACAATAGAAGAAGGATGAAAGACCAGCAAGAACTAATCCAAATTGTCACAAATTTCATCTATTTGAATCAAATTGAAAGATAAAGCCAATACAAAAATAAAGAGTTCATAAAAATGTTGAATTTTATGTACGTTAACTCAAAAAAGTC
Organism: Papaver somniferum; assembly: GCF_003573695.1. Taxonomy (NCBI): domain Eukaryota; kingdom Viridiplantae; phylum Streptophyta; class Magnoliopsida; order Ranunculales; family Papaveraceae; genus Papaver; species Papaver somniferum. The sequence continues at coordinate 7,204,119 of NW_020644373.1, forward strand.
TACACACTTCGTTATACATCTGAAATTTATTTCAGAGACTAAATTGTAAACTAGATAAACTCATCTTTAACATAAAAAGTTTGAAAAATGTATTGTAATCACAATTAATATGTTCTAAGCCATTACGTCTAGTAAAAATTGCATTTCTATGTACGTTGATTCAAGAAAATATGAAGGAAGTCAAATTTCACAATAGAAGAAGGATGAAAGACCAGCAAGAACTAATCCAAATTGTCATAAATTTCATCTATTTGAATCAAATTGAAAGACAAAGCCAATACAAAAATAAAGAGTTCATAAAAATGTTGAATTTTTTATACGTTAACTCAAAAAAGTCTATACTCTTCGTTATAAGTCGGAAGTTGATTTCTGAGAATAAATTGTAAACTAGATAAACTCATCTTTAACAGAAAAAGTTTGAAAAATGTATTGTAATCACAATTAATATGTTCTAAGCCCTTACGTCTAGTAAAAATTGCATTTCTATGTACGTTGATTCAAGAAAATATGAAGGAAGTCAAATTTCACAATAGAAGAAGGATGAAAGACCAGCAAGAACTAATCCAAATTGTCACAAATTTCATCTATTTGAATCAAATTGAAAGATAAAGCCAATACAAAAATAAAGAGTTCATAAAAATGTTGAATTTTATGTACGTTAACTCAAAAAAGTCTACACACTTCGTTATACATCTGAAATTGATTTCTGAGACTAAATTGTAAACTAGATAAACTCATCTTTAACAGAAAAAATTTGAAAAATATATTGTAATAACAATTAATATGTTCTAAGGCATTACGTCTAGTAAAAACTGCATTTCTATGTACGTTGATTCAAGAAAATATGAAGGTAGTCAAATTTCACAATAGAAGAAGGATGAAAAACCTAGAAGAACTAATCCAAATCCTAACAAATTTCATCTATCTTGAATCAAATAGAAAGACAAAGCCAACACAAAAAGAAAGAGTTCATAAAAATGTTGAATTTTATGTACGTTAACTCAAAAAAGTCTACACACTTCGTTATACATCTGAAATTGATTTCTAAGACTAAATTGTAAACTAGATAAACTCATCTTTAACAGAAAAAGTTTGAAAAATGTATTGTAATCACAATTAATATGTTCTAAGCCATTACGTCTAGTAAAAATTGCATTTCTATGTACTTTGATTCAAGAAAATATGAAGGAAGTCAAATTTCACAATAGAAGAAGGATGAATGACCAGCAAGAACTAATCCAAATTGTCACAAATTTCATCTATTTGAATCAAATTGAAAGACAAAGCCAATACAAAAATAAAGAGTTCATAAAAATGTTGAATTTTTTATACGTTAACTAAAAAAAGTCTATACTCTTCGTTATAAGTCGGAAGTTTATTTCTGAGACTAAATTGTAAACTAGATAAACTCATCTTTAACAGATAAAGTTTGAAAATGTATTGTTAACACAATTAATATGTTCTAAGGTAGTACGTCTAGTAAAAATGGCATTTCTATGTACGTTGATTCAAGAATATATGAAGGAAGTCAAATTTCACAATAGAAGAAGGATGAAAGGCCAAGCATAACTAATCCAAATCCTACCAAATTTCATCTATCTTGAATCAAATAGAAAGACAAAGCCAACACAAAAAGAAAGAGTTCATAAAAATGTTGAGTTTTATATACTTTAACTCAAAAAAGTCTACACACTTCGTTATACATCTGAAATTGATTTCTGATACTAAATGATAAACTAGTTAAACTCATCTTTAACAGAAAAAGTTTGAAAAATGTATTGTATTCACAATAAATATGTTCTAAGGCAGTACGTCTAGTAAAAATTGCATTTCTATGTACGTTGATTCAAGAATATATGAAGGAAGTCAAATTTCACTATAGAATAAGGACAAAATACCAAGCAGAACTAATCCAAATCCTAACAAATTTCATCTATCTTGAATCAAATAGATAGACAAAGCTAACACAAAAAAAAATTGATCATAAAAATGTTGAATTTTTTATACGTTAACTCAAAAAAGTCTACACTCTTCGATATAATTCGGAAGTTGATTTCTGAGACTAAATTGTAAACTAGTTAAACTCATCTTTAACAGAAAGTTTTTGAAAACTGTATTGTAATCACAATTAATATGTTCTAAGGCAGTACGTTGATTCAAGAAAATATGAAGGAAGTCAAATTTCACATTAGAAGAAGGATGAAAGACCAAGATGAACTAATCCAAATCCTAACAAATTTCATCTATCTTGAATCAAATAGAAAAACAAAGGCAACACAAAAAGAAAGAATTCATAAAAATGTTGAATTTTATGTACGTTAACTCAAAAAAGTCTACACACTTCGTTATAGATCTGAAATTGATTTCTGAGAATAAATTGTAAACTAGATAAACTCATCTTTAACAGAAAAAGTTTGAAAATTGTATTGTAATCACAAATAATATGTTCAAAGGCATTACGTCTAGTAAAAATGTACGTTGATTCAAGAAAATATGAAGGAAGTAAAATTTCACAGTAGAAGAAGGATAAAAGCCCAGGTAGAACTATTCCAAATTCAAACAAATTTCATCTATTTGAATCAAATTGAAAGACAAAGCCAATACAAAAATAAAGAGTTCATAAAAATGTTTGATATTTTATGCGTTAACTCTAAAAAGTCTACACTCTTCGTTGTAAGTCGGAAGTTGATTTCTGAGACTAAATTGTAAACTAGATAAACTCATCTTTAACAGAAAAAATTTGAAAAATGTATTGTTATCACAATTAATATGTTCTAAGGCATTACTCTAGTAAAAATTGCATTTCTATGTACGTTGATTCAAGAAAATATGAAGGAAGTCAAATTTCACAATAGAAGAAGGATGAAAGACCAAGAAGAACTAATCCAAATCCTAACAAATTTCATCTATCTTGAATCAAATAGAAATACAAAGCCAACACAAAAAGAAAGAGTTCATAAAAATGTTGAATTTTATGTACGTTAACTCAAAAAAGTCTACACACTTCGTTATACATCTGAAATTGATTTCTGAGACTAAATTGTAAACTAGATAAACTCATCTTTAACAGAAAAAGTTTGAAAAATGTATTGTAATCACAATTAATATGTTCTAAGCCATTACGTCTAGTAAAAATTTCATTTCTATGTACGTTGATTCAAGAAAATATGAAGGAAGTCAAATTTCACAATAGAAGAAGGATGAAAGACCAGCAAGAACTAATCCAAATGGTCACAAATTTCATCTATTTGAATCAAATTGAAAGACAAAGCCAATACAAAAATAAAGAGTTCATAAAAATGTTGAATTTTTTATACGTTAACTAAAAAAAGTCTATACTCTTCGTTATAAGTCGGAAGTTTATTTCTGAGACTAAATTGTAAACTAGATAAACTCATCTTTAACAGATAAAGTTTGAAAAATGTATTGTTATCACAATTAATATGTTCTAAGGTAGTACGTCTAGTAAAAATGGCATTTCTATGTACGTTGATTCAAGAAAATATGAAGGAAGTCAAATTTCACAATATAAGAAGGATGAAAGACCAGCCAGAACTAATCCAAATTCTAACAAATTTCATCTATTTGAATCAAATTGAAAGACAAAGCCAAGACAAAAATAAAGAGTTCATAAAAATGTTCAATTTTTTATACGTTAACTCAAAAAAGTCTACACTCTTCGTTAAAAGTCGGAAGTCGATTTCTGAGACTAAATGGTAAACTAGTTAAACTCATCTTTAACAGAAAAAGTTTTAAAAATGTATTGTATTTACAATAAATATGTTCTAAGGCAGTATGTCTAGTAAAAATTGCATTTCTATGTACGTTGATTCAAAAATATATGAAGGAAGTCAAATTTCACTATAGAAGAAGGACAAAAGACCAAGCAGAACTAATCCAAATCCTAATAAATTTCATCTATCTTGAGTCAAATAGAAAGACAAAGCTAACACAAAAAGAAAGTGTTCATAAAAATGTTGAATTTTTTATACGTTAACTCAAAAAAGTCCACACTCTTCGTTATAATTCGGAAGTTGATTTCTGAGACTAAATTGTAAACTAGATAAACTCATCTTTAACAGAAAGTTTTTGAAAACTGTATTGTAATCACAATTAATATGTTCTAAGGCAGTACGTTGATTCAAGAAAATATGAAGGAAGTCAAATTTCACAATAGAAGAAGGATGAAAGACCAAGAAGAATTAATCCAAATCCTAACAAATTTCATCTATCTTGAATCAAATAGAAAAACAAAGGCAACACAAAAAGAAAGAGTTCATAAAAATGTTGAATTTTATGTACGTTAACTCAAAAAAGTCTACACACTTCGTTATACACCTGAAATTGATTTCTGAGAATAAATTGTAAACTAAATAAACTCATCTTTAACAGAAAAAGTTTGAAAATTGTATTGTAATCACAAATAATATGTTCTAAGGAATTACGTCTAGTAAAAATGTACGTTGATTCAAGAAAATTTGAAGGAAGTCAAATTTCACAGTAGAAGAAGGATAAAAGCCCAGGAATAACTATTCCAAATTCAAACAAATTTCATCTATTTGAATCAAATTGAAAGACAAAGCCAAAACAAAAATAAAGAGTTCATAAAAATGTTAGATATTTTATACGTTAACTCTAAAAAGTCTACACTCTTTGTTGTAAGTCGGAAGTTGATTTCTGAGACTAAATTGTAAACTAGATAAACTCATCTTTAACAGAAAAAATTTGAAAAATGTATTGTTATCACAATTAATATGTTTTAAGCCATTACGTCTAGTAAAAATTGCATTTTTATGTACGTTGATTCAAGAAAATATGAAGGAAGTCAAATTTCACAATAGAAGAAGGATGAAAGACCAGCAATAACTAATCCAAATTGTCACAAATTTCATCTATTTGAATCAAATTGAAAGACAAAGCCAATACAAAAATAAAGAGTTCATAAAAATGTTGAATTTTTTATACGTTAACTAAAAAAAGTCTACACTCTTCGTTATAAGTCGGAAGTTTATTTCTGAGACTAAATTGTAAACTAGATAAACTCATCTTTAACAGATAAAGTTTGAAAAATGTATTGTTATCACAATTAATATGTTCTAAGGTAGTACGTCTAGTAAAAATGGCATTTCTATGTACGTTGATTCAAGAATATATGAAGGAAGTCAAATTTCACAGTAGAAGAAGGATGAAAGGCCAAGCAGAACTAATCCAAATCCTAAAAAATTTCATCTATCTTGAATCAAATAGAAAGACAAAGCCAACACAAAAAGAAAGAGTCCATAAAAATGTTGAGTTTTATATACTTTAACTCAAAAAAGTCTACACACTTCGTTATACATCTGAAATTGATTTCTGATACTAAATTCTAAACTAGATAAACTCATCTTTAACAGAAAAAGTATGAAAAATGTATTGTAATCACAATTAATATGTTCTAAGCCATTACGTCTAGTAAAAATAGCATTTCTGTGTACGTTGATTCAAGAAAATATGAAGGAAGTCAAATTTCACAATATAAGAAGGATGAAAGACCAGCCAGAACTAATCCAAATTCTAACAAATTTCATCTATTTGAATCAAATTGAAAGACAAAGCCAAGACAAAAATAAAGAGTTCATAAAAATGTTGAATTGTTTATACTGTTAACTCAAAAAAGTCTACAATCTTCGTTATAAGTCGGAACTCGATTTCTGAGACTAAATTGTAAACTAGTTAAACTCATCTTTAACAGAAAAAGTTTGAAAAATGTATTGTAATCACAATAAATATGTTCTAAGGCAGTACGTCTAGTAAAAATTGCATTTCTATGTACGTTGATTCAAGAATATATGAAGGAAGTCAAATTTCACAATAGAAGAAGGATGAAAGACCAAGCAGAACTAATCCAAATCCTAACAAATTTCATCTATCTTGAATCAAATAGAAAGACAAAGCCAACACAAAAAGAAAGAGTTTATAAAAATGTTGAATTTTACATACGTTAACTCAAAAAAGTCTACAAACTTCGGTATAAGTCGAAAATTGATTTCTGAGACTAAATTGTAAACTAGATAAACTCATCTTTAACAGAAAAAGTTTGAAAAATGTATTTTAATCACAATGTATATGTTCTAAGGAATTACGTCTGATAAAAATTGCATTTCTATGTAGGTTAATTCAAGAGAATATGAAGGAAGCCAAATTTCACAATGGAAGAAGGATGAAAGACCAGCCAGAACTAATCCAAATTGTAACAAAATTCATCTATTTGAATCAAATTGAAAGACAAAGCCCACACAAAAATAAAGAGTTCATAAAAATGTTGAATGTTTTATACGTTAACTCAAAAAAGTCTACACTCTTTGTTAAAAGTCGGAAGTTGATTTCTGAGAATAAATTATAAACAAGATAAACTCATCTTTAACAGAAAAAGTTTGAAAAATGTATTGTAATCACAATAAATATATTCTAAGGAAGTACGTCTAGTAAAAATTGCATTTCTATCTACGTTGATTAAAGAATATATGAAGGAAGTCAAATTTCACTATAGAAGAAGAACAAAAGACCAAGCAGAACTAATCCAAATCCTAACAAATTTCATCTATCTTGAATCAAATAGAAAGACAAAGCCAACACAAAAAGAAAGTGTTCATAAAAATGTTGAATTTTATATATGTTAACTAAAAAAGTCTACACACTTCGCTATACGTCTGAAATTGATTTCTGAGACTAAATTGTAAACTAGATAAACTCATCTTTAACAGAAAGTTTTTGAAAAATATATTCTAATCACAATTAATATGTTCTAAGTCAGTATGTTGATTCAAGAAAATATGAAGGAAGTCAAATTTCATAATAGAAGAAGGATGAAAGACCAAGAAGAACTTATCCAAATCCTAACAAATTTCATCTATCATGAATCAAATAGAAAGACAAAGCCAACACAAAAAGAAAGAGTTCATAAAAATGTTGAATTTTATGTACGTTCACTCAAAAAAGTCTACACACTTCGTTATACATCTGAAATTGATTTCTGAGACTAAATTGTAAACTAGATAAACTCATCTTTAACAGAAAAAGTTTGAAAAATGTATTGTAATCACAATTAATATGTTCTAAGCCATTACGTCTAGTAAAAATTGCATTTCTATGTACGTTGATTCAAGAAAATATGAAGGAAGTCAAATTTCACAATAGAAGAAGGATGAAAGACCAGCAAGAACTAATCCAAATTGTCATAAATTTCATCTATTTGAATCAAATTGAAAGACAAAGCCAATACAAATAAAATAAAGAGTTCATAAAAATGTTGAATTTTTTATACGTTAACTCAAAAGTCTATACTCTTCGTTATAAGTCGGAAGTTGATTTCTGCGACTAAATTTTAAACTAGATAAACTCATCTTTAACAGAAAGTTTTTGAAAAATGTACTGTAATCACAATTAATATGTTCTAAGGCAGTACGTTGATTCAAGAAAATATGAAGGAAGCCAAATTTCACAAAAGAAGAAGGATGAAAGACCAAGAAGAACTAATCCAAATCCTAACAAATTTCATTTATCTTGAATCAAATAAAAAGACAAAGCCAACACAAAAAGAAAGAGTTCATAAAAATGTTGAATTTTATGTACGTTAACTCAAAAAATTCTACACAATTCGTTATACATCTGAAATTGAATTCTGAGACTAAATTGTAAACTAGATAAACTCATCTTTAACAGAAAAAGTTTTAAAAATGTATTGTAATGACAAATAATATGTTCTAAGGCATTACGTCTAGTAAAAATGTACGTTGGTTCAAGAAAATATGAAGGAAGTCAAATTTCACAATAGATGAAGGATAAAATCCCAGGCATAACTAATCCAAATTCCAACAAATTTCATCTATTTGAATCAAATTGAAAGACAAAGCCAATACAAAAATAAAGAGTTCATAAAAATGTTAGATATTTTATACGTTAACTCAAAAAAGTCTACACTCTTCGTGGTAAGTCGGAAGTTGATTTCTGAGACTAAATTGTAAACTAGATAAACTCATCTTTAACAGAAAAAATTTGAAAAATGTATTGTAATCACAATTAATATGTTCTAAGCCATTACGTCTAGTAAAAATTGCATTTCTGGGTACGTTGATTCAAGAAAATATGAAGGAAGTCAAATTTCACACTATAAGAAGGATGAAATACCAGCCAGAACTAATCCAAATTCTAACAAATTTCATCTATTTGAATCAAATTGAAAGACCAAGCCAAGACAAAAATAAAGAGTTCATAAAAATGTTGAATTTTTTATACGTTAACTCAAAAAAGTCTACACTCTTCGTTATAAGTCGGAAGTTTATTTCTGAGACTAAATTGTAAACTAGATAAACTCATCTTTAACAGAAAAAGTTTGAAAAATGTATTGTAAACACAATTAATATGTTCTAAGGCATTACGTCTAGTAAAAATTGCAATTCTATGCACGTTGATTCAAGAAAATATGAAGGAAGTCAAATTTCACAATAGAAGAAGGATGAAAGACCAAGAAGAACTAATCCAAATTTTCACAAATTTCATCTATTTGAATCAAATAGAAAGACAAAGCCAATACAAAAATAAAGAGTTCATAAAAATGTTGAATTTTTTATACGTTAACTCAAAAAAGTCTATACTCTTCGTTATAAGTCGGAAGTTGATTTCTGAGACTAAATTGTAAACTAGATAAACTCATCTTTAACAGAAAGTTTTTGAAAAATGTATTGTAATCACAATTAATATGATCTAAGGCAGTACGTTGATTCAAGAAAATATGAAGGACAAAGCCAACACAAAAAGAAAATATGAAGGAAGTCAAATTTCACAATAGAAGAAGGATGAAAGACCAAGAAGAACTAATCCAAATCTTAATAAATTTCATCTATCTTGAATCAAATAGAAAGAGAAAGCCAACACAAAAAGAAAGAGTTCATAAAAATGTTGAATTTTATGTACGTTAACTCAAAAAAAGTCTACACACTTCGTTATACATCTGAAATTGACTTCTGAGACTAAATTGTAAACTAGATAAACTCATCTTTAAAAGAAAAAGTTTGAAAAATGTATTGTAATCACAAACAATATGTTCTAAGGCATTACGTCTAGTAAAAATGTACGTTGATTCAAGAAAATATGAAGGAAGTCAAATTTCACAATAGAAGAAGGATAAAAGCCCAGGCAGAACTAATCCAAATTCCAACAAATTTCATCTATTTGAATCAAATTGAAAGACAAAGCTAATACAAAAATAAAGAGTTCATAAAAATGTTAGATTTTTTTTACGTTAACTCAAAAAAGTCTACACTCTTCGTTGTAAGTCGGAAGTTGATTTCTGAGACTAAATTGTAAACTAGATAAACTCATCTTTAACAGAAAAAGTTTGGAAAATGTATTGTAATCACAATTAATATGTTCTAAGGCATTACGTCTAGTAAAAATTGCATTTCTATGTACGTTGATTCAAGAAAATATGAAGGAAGTCAAATTTCACAATAGAAGAAGGATGACGGACCAGCCAGAACTAATCCAAATTGTCACAAATTTCATCTATTTGAATCAAATTGAAAGACAAAGCCAATACAAATAAAATAAAGAGTTCATAAAAATGTTGAATTTTTTACACGTTAACTCAAAAGTCTATACTCTTCGTTATAAGTCGGAAGTTGATTTCTGCGACTAAATTGTAAACTAGATAAACTCATCTTTAACACAAAGTTTTTGAAAAATGTACTGTAATCACAATTAATATGTTCTAAGGCAGTACGTTGATTCAAGAAAATATGAAGGAAGCCAAATTTCACAATAGAAGAAGGATGAAAGACCAAGAAGAACTAATCCAAATCCTAACAAATTTCATTTATCTTGAATCAAATAAAAAGACAAAGCCAACACAAAAAGAAAGAGTTCATAAAAATGTTGAATTTTATGTACGTTAACTCAAAAAATTCTACACAATTCGTTATACATCTGGAATTGAATTCTGAGACTAAATTGTAAACTAGATAAACTCATCTTTAACAGAAAAAGTTTTAAAAATGTATTGTAATGACAAATAATATGTTCTAAGGCATTACGTCTAGTAAAAATGTACGTTGGTTCAAGAAAATATGAAGGAAGTCAAATTTCATAATAGAAGAAGGATAAAATCCCAGGCAGAACTAATCCAAATTCCAAAAAATTTCATCTATTTGAATCAAATTGAAAGACAAAGCCAATACAAAAATAAAGAGTTCATAAAAATGTTAGATATTATATACGTTAACTCAAAAAAGTCTACACTCTTCGTGGTAAGTCGGAAGTTGATTTCCGAGACTAAATTGTAAACTAGATAAACTCATCTTTAACAGAAAAAATTTGAAAAATGTATTGTAATCACAATTAATATGTTCTAAGCCATTACGTCTAGTAAAAATTGCATTTCTGGGTACGTTGATTCAAGAAAATATAAAGGAAGTCAAATTTCACACTATAAGAAGGATGAAAGACCAGCCAGAACTAATCCAAATTATAACAAATTTCATCTATTTGAATCAAATTGAAAGACCAAGCCAAGACAAAAATAAAGAGTTCATTAAAATGTTGAATTTTTTATACGTTAACTCAAAAAAGTCTACACTCTTCGTTATAAGTCGGAAGTTTATTTCTGAGACTAAATTGTAAACTAGATAAACTCATCTTTCACAGAAAAAGTTTGAAAAATGTATTGTAAACACAATTAATATGTTCTAAGGCATTACGTCTAGTAAAAATTGCAATTCTATGCACGTTGATTCAAGAAAATATGAAGGAAGTCAAATTTCACAATAGAAGAAGGATGAAAGACCAAGAAGAACTAATCCAAATTGTCACAAATTTCATCTATTTGAATCAAACAGAAAGACAAAGCCAATACAAAAATAAAGAGTTCATAAAAATGTTGAATTTTTTATACGTTAACTCAAAAAAGTCTATACTCTTCGTTATAAGTCGGAAGTTGATTTCTGAGACTAAATTGTAAACTAGATAAACTCATCTTTAACAGAAAGTTTTTGAAAAATGTATTGTAATCACAATTAATATGATCTAAGGCAGTACGTTGATTCAAGAAATTATGAAGGACAAAGCCAACACAAAAAGAAAATATGAAGGAAGTCAAATTTCACAATAGAAGAAGGATGAAAGACCAAGAAGAACTAATCCAAATCCTAATAAATTTCATCTATCTTGAATCAAATAGAAAGACAAAGCCAACACAAAAAGAAAGAGTTCATAAAAATGTTGAATTTTATGTACGTTAACTCAAAAAAGTCTACACACTTCGTTATACATCTGAAATTGACTTCTGAGACTAAATTGTAAACTAGATAAACTCATCTTTAAAGAAAAAGTTTGAAAAATGTATTGTAATCACAAACAATATGTTCTAAGGCATTACGTCTAGTAAAAATGTACATTGATTCAAGAAAATATGAAGGAAGTCAAATTTCACAATAGAAGAAGGATAAAAGCCCAGGCAGAACTAATCCAAATTCCAACAAATTTCATCTATTTGAATCAAATTGAAAGACAAAGCCAATACAAAAATAAAGAGTTCATAAAAATGTTAGATTTTTTTTACGTTAACTCAAAAAAGTCTACACTCTTCGTTGTAAGTTGGAAGTTGATTTCTGAGACTAAATTGTAAACTAGATAAACTCATCTTTAACAGAAAAAATTTGAAAAATATATTGTAATCACAATTAATATGTTCTAAGCCATTACGACTAGTAAAAATTGCATTTCTATGTACGTTGATTCAAGAAAATATGAAGGAAGTCAAATTTCACAATAGAAGAAGGATGAAAGACCAGCAAGAACTAATCCAAATTGTCATAAATTTCATCTATCTTGAATCAAATTGAAAGACAAAGCCAATACAAAAATAAAGAGTTCATAAAAATGTTGAATTTTTTATACGTTAACTCAAAAAAGTCTATACTCTTCGTTATAAGTCGGAAGTTGATTTCTGAGACTAAATTGTAAACTAGATAAACTCATCTTTAACAGAAAAAGTTTGAAAAATGTATTGTAAACACAATTAATATGTTCGAAGGCATTACGTCTAGTAAAAATTGCAATTCTATGCACGTTGATTCAAGAAAATATGAAGGAAGTCAAATTTCACAATAGAAGAAGGATGAAAGACCAAGAAGAACTAATCCAAATTGTCACAAATTTCATTTATTTGAATCAAGTAGAAAGACAAAGCCAATACAAAAATAAAGAGTTCATAAAAATGTTGAATTTTTTATACGTTAACTCAAAAAAGTCTATACTCTTCGTTATAAGTCGGAAGTTGATTTCTGAGACTAAATTGTAAACTAGATAAACTCATCTTTAACAGAAATTTTTTGAAAAATGTATTGTAATCACAATTAATATGATTTAAGGCAGTACGTTGATTCAAGAAAATATGAAGGACAAAGCCAACACAAAAAGAAAATATGAAGGAAGTCAAATTTCACAATAGAAGAAGGATGAAAGACCAAGAAGAACTAATCCAAATCCTAATAAATTTCATCTATCTTGAATCAAATAGAAAGACAAAGCCAACACAAAAAGAAAGAGTTCATAAAAATGTTGAATTTTATGTACGTTAACTCAAAAAAGTCTACACACTTCGTTATACATTTGAAATTGACTTCTTAGACTAAATTGTAAACTAGATAAACTCATCTTTAAAAGAAAAAGTTTGAAAAATGTATTGTAATCACAAACAATATGTTCTAAGGCATTACGTCTAGTAAAAATGTACATTGATTCAAGAAAATATGAAGGAAGTCAAATTTCACAATAGAAGAAGGATAAAAGCCCAGGCAGAACTAATCCAAATTCCAACAAATTTCATCTATTTGAATCAAATTGAAAGACAAAGCCAATACAAAAATAAAGAGTTCATAAAAATGTTAGATTTTTTTTACGTTAACTCAAAAAAGTCTATACTCTTCGTTGTAAGTTGGAAGTTGATTTCTGAGACTAAATTGTAAACTAGATAAACTCATCTTTAACAGAAAAAATTTGAAAAATATATTGTAATCACAATTAATATGTTCTAAGCCATTACGTCTAGTAAAAATTGCATTTTTGTGTACGTTGATTCAAGAAAATATGAAGGAAGTCAAATTTCACAATAGAAGAAGGATGAAAGACCAGCAAGAACTAATCCAAATTGTCACAAATTTCATCTATTTGAATCAAATTGAAAGACAAAGCCAATACAAAAATAAAGAGTTCATAAAAATGTTGAATTTTATGTACGTTAACTCAAAAAAGTCTACACACTTCGTTATACATCTGAAATTGATTTCTGAGACTAAATTGTAAACTAGATAAACTCATCTTTAACAGAAAAAGTTTGAAAAATGTATTGTAATCACAATTAATATGTTCTAAGCCATTACGTCTAGTAAAAATTGCATTTCTATGTACGTTGATTCAAGAAAATATGAAGGAAGTCAAATTTCACAATAGAAGAAGGATGAAAGACCAGCAAGAACTAATCCAAATTGTCATAAATTTCATCTATTTGAATCAAATTGAAAGACAAAGCCGATACAAAAATAAAGAGTTCATAAAAATGTTGAATTTTTTATACGTTAACTCAAAAATGTCTATACTCTTCGTTATAAGTCGGAAGTTGATTTCTGAGACTAAATTGTAAACTAGATAAACTCATCTTTAACAGAAAAAGTTTGAAAAATATATTGTAATCACAATTAATATGTTCTAAGCCCTTACGTCTAGTAAAAATTGCATTTCTATGTACGTTGATTCAAGAAAATATGAAGGAAGTCAAATTTCACAATAGAAGAAGGATGAAAGACCAGCAAGAATTAATCCAAATTGTCACAAATTTCATCTATTTGAATCAAATTGAAAGATAAAGCCAATACAAAAATAAAGAGTTCATAAAAATGTTGAATTTTATGTACGTTAACTCAAAAAAGTCTACACACTTCGTTATACATCTGAAATTCATTTCTGAGACTAAATTGTAAACTAGATAAACTCATCTTTAACAGAAAAATTTTGAAAAATATATTGTAATCACAATTAATATGTTCTAAGCCATTACGTCTAGTAAAAATTGCATTTCTATGTACGTTGATTCAAGAAAATATGAAGGAAGTCAAATTTCACAATAGAAGAAGGATGAAAGACCAGCAAGAACTAATCCAAATTGTCACAAATTTCATCTATTTGAATCAAATTGAAAGACAAAGCCAATACAAAAATAAAGAGTTCATAAAAATGTTGAATTTTATGTACGTTAACTCAAAAAAAGTCTACACACTTCGTTATACATCTGAAATTGATTTCTGAGACTAAATTGTAAACTAGATAAACTCATCTTTAACAGAAAAAGTTTGAAAAATGTATTGTAATCACAAATAATATATTCTAAGGCATTACGTCTAGTAAAAATTGCATTTCTATGTACGTTGATTCAAGAAAATATGAAGGAAGTCAAATTTCACAATAGAAGAAGGATGAAAGACCAAGAAGAACTAATCCAAATCCTAACAAATTTCATCTATCTTGAATCAAATAGAAATACAAAGCCAACACAAAAAGAAAGAGTTCATAAAAATGTTGAATTTTATGTACGTTAACTCAAAAAAGTCTACACACTTCGTTATACATCTGAAATTGATTTCTGAGACTAAATTGTAAACTAGATAAACTCATCTTTAACAGAAAAAGTTTGAAAAATGTATTGTAATCACAATTAATATGTTCTATGCCATTACGTCTAATAAAAATTGCATTTCTATGTACGTTGATTCAAGAAAATATGAAGGAAGTCAAATTTCACAATAGAAGAAGGATGAAAGACCAAGAAGAACTTATCCAAATCCTAACAAATTTCATCTATCATGAATCAAATAGAAACACAAAGCCAACACAAAAAGAAAGAGTTCATAAAAATGTTGAATTTTATGTACGTTAACTCAAAAAAGTCTACACACTTCATTATACATCTGAAATTGATTTCTGAGACTAAATCGTCAACTAGATAAACTCATCTTTAACAGAAAAAGTTTGAAAAATGTATTGTAATCACAATTAATATGTTATATGCCATTACGTCTAATAAAAATTGCATTTCTATGTACGTTGATTCAAGAAAATATGAAGGAAGTTAAATTTCACAATAGAAGAAGGATGAAAGACCAGCAAGAACTAATCCAAATTGTCACAAATTTCATCTATTTGAATCAAATTGAAAGACAAAGCCAATACAAAAATAAAGAGTTTATAAAAATGTTGAATTTTTTATATGTTTACTAAAAAAAGTCTACACTCTTCGTTATAAGTCGGAAGTTTATTTCTGAGACTAAATTGAAACTAGATAAACTCATCTTTAACAGATAAAGTTTGAAAAATGTATTGTTATCACAATTAATATGTTCTAAGGTAGTACGTCTAATAAAAATGGCATTTCTATGTACGTTGATTCAAGAATATATGAAGGAAGTCAAATTTCACAATAGAAGAAGGATGAAAGACCAGCCAGAACTAATCCGAATCCTAACAAATTTCATCTATCTTGATTCAAATATAAAGACAAAGCCAACACAAAAAGAAAGAGTCCATAAAAATGTTGAGTTTTATATACTTTAACTCAAAAAAGTCTACACACTTCATTATACTTCTGAAATTGATTTCTTATACTACATTGTAAACTAGATAAACTCATCTTTAACAGAAAAAGTATGAAAAATGTATTGTAATCACAATTAATATGTTCTAAGCCATTACGTCTAGTAAAAATAGCATTTCTGTGTACGTTGATTCAAGAAAATATGAAGGAAGTCAAATTTCACAATATAAGAAGGATGAAAGACCAGCCAGAACTAATCCAAATTCTAACAAATTTCATCTATTTGAATCAAATTGAAAGACAAAGCCAAGACAAAAATAAAGAGTTCATAAAAATGTTGATTTTTTTATACTGTTAACTCAAAAAAGTCTACACTCTTCGTTATAAGTCGGAAGTCGATTTCTGAGACTAAATTGTAAACTAGTTAAACTCATCTTTAACAGAAAAAGTTTGAAAAATGTATTGTAATCACAATAAATATGTTCTAAGGCAGTACGTCTAGTAAAAATTGCATTTCTATGTATGTTGATTCAAGAAAATATGAAGGAAGCCAAATTTTACAATATCAGAAGGATGAAAGTCCGGCCAAAACTAATCCAAATTGTAACAAAATTCATCTATTTGAATCAAATTGAAAGACAAAGCCAATACAAAAATAAAGAGTTCATAAAAATGTTGAATTTTTTATACGTTAACTCAAAAAAGTCTACACTCTTTGTTATAAGTCGGAAGTTGATTTCTGAGACTAAATTGTAAACAAGATAAACTCATCTTTAACAGAAAAATTTTGAAAAATGTATTGTAATCACAATACATATGTTCTAAGCCATTACGTCTAGTAAAAATTGCATTTCTGTGTACGTTGATTCAAGAAAATATGAAGGAAGTCAAATTTCACAATATAAGAAGGATGAAAGACCAGCCAGAACTAATCCAAATTCTAACAAATTTCATCTATTTGAATCAAATTGAAAGACAAAGCCAAGACAAAAATAAAGAGTTCATAAAAATGTTCAATTTTTTATACGTTAACTCAAAAAAGTCTACACTCTTCGTTATAAGTCGGAAGTCGATTTCTGAGACTAAATGGTAAACTAGTTAAACTCATCTTTAACAGAAAAAGTTTTAAAAATGTATTGTATTCACAATAAATATGTTCTAAGGCAGTACGTCTAGTAAAAATTGCATTTCTATGTACGTTGATTCAAAAATATATGAAGGAAGTCAAATTTCACTATAGAAGAAGGACAAAAGACCAAGCAGAACTAATCCAAATCCTAATAAATTTTATCTATCTTGAATCAAATAGAAAGACAAAGCTAACACAAAAAGAAAGTGTTCATAAAAATGTTGAATTTTTTATACGTTAACTCAAAAAAGTCCACACTCTTCGTTATAATTCGGAAGTTGATTTCTGAGACTAAATTGTAACCTAGATAAACTCATCTTTAACAGAAAGTTTTTGAAAACTGTATTGTAATCACAATTAATATGTTCTAAGGCAGTACGTTGATTCAAGAAAATATGAAGGAAGTCAAATTTCACAATAGAAGAAGGATGAATGACCAAGAAGAACTAATCCAAATCCTAACAAATTTCATCTATCTTGAATCAAATAGAAAGACAAAGGCAACACAAAAAGAAAGAGTTCATAAAAATGTTGAATTTTATGTACGTTAACTCAAAAAAGTCTACACACTTCGTTATACATCTGAAATTGATTTCTGAGACTAAATTGTAAACTAGATAAACTCATCTTTAACAGAAAAAGTTTGAAAATAGTATTGTAATCACAAATAATATGTTCTAAGGCATTACGTCTAGTAAAAATGTACGTTGATTCAAGAAAATATGAAGGAAGTCAAATTTCACAGTAGAAGAAGGATAAAAGCCCAGGCAGAACTATCCCAAATTCCAACAAATTTCATCTATTTGAATCAAATTGAAAGACAAAGCCAATACAAAAATAAAGAGTTCATAAAAATGTTAGATTTTTTATACGTTAACTCTAAAAAGTCTACACTCTTCGTTGTAAGCCGGAAGTTGATTTCTGAGACTAAATTGTAAACTAGATAAACTCATCTTTAACAGAAAAAATTTGAAAAATGTATTGTTATCATAATTAATATGTTCTAAGGCATTACGTCTAGTAAAAATTGCATTTCTATGTACTTTGATTCAAGAAAATATGAAGGAAGTCAAATTTCACAATAGAAGAAGGATGAAAGACCAAGAAAAACTAATCCAAATCCTAACAAATTTCATCTATCTTGAATCAAATAGAAAGACAAAGCCAACACAAAAATAAAGAGTTCATAAAAATGTTGAATTTTATGTACGTTAACTCAAAAAAGTCTACACACTTCGTTATACATCTGAAATTGATTTCTGAGAATAAATTGTAAACTAGATAAACTCATCTTTAACAGAAAAAGTTTGAAAAATGTATTGTAATCACAATTAATATGTTCTAAGCCATTACGTCTAGTAAAAATTGCATTTCTATGTACGTTGATTCTAGAAAATATGAAGGAAGTCAAATTTCACAATAGAAGAAGGATAAAAGACCAGCAAGAACTAATCCAAATTGTCACAAATTTCATATATTTGAATCAAATTGAAAGACAAAGCCAATACAAAAATAAAGAGTTCATAAAAATGTTGAATTTTTTATACGTTAATTAAAAAAGTCTACACTCTTCGTTATAGTCGGAAGTTTATTTCTGAGACTAAATTGTAAACTAGATAAACTCATCTTTAACAGATAAAGTTTGAAAATGTATTGTTATCACAATTAATATGTTCTAAGGTAGTACGTTTAGTAAAAATGGCATTTCTATGTTTGTTGATTCAAGAATATATGAAGGAAGTCAAATTTCACAATAGAAGAAGGATGAAAGGCCAAGCAGAACTAATCCAAATCCTACCAAATTTCATCTATCTTGAATCAAATAGAAAGACAAAGCCAACACAAAAAGAAAGAGTTCATAAAAATGTTGAGTTTTATATACTTTAACTCAAAAAAGTCTACACACTTCGTTATACATCTGAAATTGATTTCTGATACTAAATGATAAACTAGTTAAACTCATCTTTAACAGAAAAAGTTTGAAAAATGTATTGTATTCACAATAAATATGTTCTAAGGCAGTACGTCTAGTAAAAATTGCATTTCTATGTACGTTGATTCAAGAATATATGAAGGAAGTCAAATTTCACTATAGAATAAGGACAAAATACCAAGCAGAACTAATCCAAATCCTAACAAATTTCATCTATCTTGAATCAAATAGATAGACAAAGCTAACACAAAAAAAAAATTGTTCATAAAAATATTGAATTTTTTATACGTTAACTCAAAAAAGTCTACACTCTTCGATATAATTCGGAAGTTGATTTATGAGACTAAATTGTAAACTAGTTAAACTCATCTTTAACAAAAAGTTTTTGAAAACTGTATTGTAATCACAATTAATATGTTCTAAGGCAGTACGTTGATTCAAGAAAATATGAAGGAAGTCAAATTTCACATTAGAAGAAGGATGAAAGACCAAGAAGAACTAATCCAAATCCTAACAAATTTCATCTATCTTGAATCAAATAGAAAAACAAAGGCAACACAAAAAGAAAGAATTCATAAAAATGTTGAATTTTATGTACGTTAACTCAAAAAAGTCTACACACTTCGTTATAGATCTGAAATTGATTTCTGAGAATAAATTGTAAACTAGATAAACTCATCTTTAACAGAAAATGTTTTAAAATTGTATTGTAATCACAAATAATATGATCAAAGGCATTACGTCTAGTAAAAATGTACGTTGATTCAAGAAAATATGAAGGAAGTAAAATTTCACAGTAGAAGAAGGATAAAAGCCCAGGCAGAACTATTCCAAATTCAAACAAATTTCATCTATTTGAATCAAATTGAAAGACAAAGCCAATACAAAAATAAAGAGTTCATAAAAATGTTTGATATTTTATGCGTTAACTCTAAAAAGTCTACACTCTTCGTTGTAAGTCGGAAGTTGATTTCTGAGTCTAAATTGTAAACTAGATAAACTCATCTTTAACAGAAAAAATTTGAAAAATGTATTGTTATCACAATTAATATGTTCTAAGGCATTACTCTAGTAAAAATTGCATTTCTATGTACGTTGATTCAAGAAAATATGAAGGAAGTCAAATTTCACAATAGAAGAAGGATGAAAGACTAAGAAGAACTAATCCAAATCCTAACAAATTTCATCTATCTTGAATCAAATAGAAATACAAAGCCAACACAAAAAGAAAGAGTTCATAAAAATGTTGAATTTTATGTACGTTAACTCAAAAAAGTCTACACACTTCGTTATACATCTGAAATTGATTTCTGAGACTAAATTGTAAACTAGATAAACTCATCTTTAACAGAAAAAGTTTGAAAAATGTATTGTAATCACAATTAATATGTTCTAAGCCATTACGTCTAGTAAAAATTTCATTTCTATGTACGTTGATTCAAGAAAATATGAAGGAAGTCAAATTTCACAATAGAAGAAGGATGAAAGACCAGCAAGAACTAATCCAAATTGTCACAAATTTCATCTATTTGAATCAAATTGAAAGACAAAGCCAATACAAAAATAAAGAGTTCATAAAAATGTTGAATTTTTTATACGTTAACTAAAAAAAGTCTATACTCTTCGTTATAAGTCGGAAGTTTATTTCTGAGACTAAATTGTAAACTAGATAAACTCATCTTTAACAGATAAAGTTTGAAAAATGTATTGTTATCACAATTAATATGTTCTAAGGTAGTACGTCTAGTAAAAATGGCATTTCTATGTACGTTGATTCAAGAAAATATGAAGGAAGTCAAATTTCACAATATAAGAAGGATGAAAGACCAGCCAGAACTAATCCAAATTCTAACAAATTTCATCTTTTTGAATCAAATTGAAAGACAAAGCCAAGACAAAAATAAAGAGTTCATAAAAATGTTCAATTTTTTATACGTTAACTCAAAAAAGTCTACACTCTTCGTTATAAGTCGGAAGTCGATTTCTGAGACTAAATGGTAAACTAGTTAAACTCATCTTTAACAGAAAAAGTTTTAAAAATGTATTGTATTCACAATAAATATGTTCTAAGGCAGTACGTCTAGTAAAAATTGCATTTCTATGTACGTTGATTCAAAAATATATGAAGGAAGTCAAATTTCACTATAGAAGAAGGACAAAAGACCAAGCAGAACTAATCCAAATACTAATAAATTTCATCTATCTTGAATCAAATAGAAAGACAAAGCTAACACAAAAAGAAAATGTTCATAAAAATGTTGAATTTTTTATACGTTAACTCAAAAAAGTCCACACTCTTCGTTATAATTCGGAAGTTGATTTCTGAGACTAAATTGTAAACTAGATAAACTCATCTTTAACAGAAAGTTTTTGAAAACTGTATTGTAATCACAATTAATATGTTCTAAGGCAGTACGTTGATTCAAGAAAATATGAAGGAAGTCAAATTTCACAATAGATGAAGGATGAAAGACCAAGAAGAACTAATCCAAATCCTAACAAATTTCATCTATCTTGAATCAAATAGAAAGACAAAGGCAACACAAAAAGAAAGAGTTCATAAAAATGTTGAATTTTATGTACGTTAACTCAAAAAAGTCTACACACTTCGTTATACATCTGAAATTGATTTCTGAGAATAAATTGTAAACTAGATAAACTCATCTTTAACAGAAAAAGTTTGAAAAATGTATTGTAATCACAATTAATATGTTCTAAGCCATTACGTCTAGTAAAAATTGCATTTCTATGTACGTTGATTCTAGAAAATATGAAGGAAGTCAAATTTCACAATAGAAGAAGGATAAAACACCAGCAAGAACTAATCCAAATTGTCACAAATTTCATCTATTTGAATCAAATTGAAAGACAAAGCCAATACAAAAATAAAGAGTTCATAAAAATGTTGAATTTTTTATACGTTAACTAAAAAAAGTCTACACTCTTCGTTATAAGTCGGAAGTTTATTTCTGAGACTAAATTGTAAACTAGATAAACTCATCTTTAACAGATAAAGTTTGAGAAATGTATTGTTATCACAATTAATATGTTCTAAGGTATTACGTCTAGTAAAAATGGCATTTCTATGTACGTTGATTCAAGAAAATATGAAGGAAGTCAAATTTCACAATATAAGAAGGATGAAAGACCAGCCAGAACTAATCCAAATTCTAACAAATTTCATATATTTGAATCAAATTGAAAGACAAAGCCAAGACAAAAATAAAGAGTTCATAAAAATGTTCAATTTTTTATACGTTAACTCAAAAAAGTCTACACTCTTTGTTATAAGTCGGAAGTCGATTTCTGAGACTAAATGGTAAACTAGTTAAACTCATCTTTAACAGAAAAAGTTTTAAAAATGTATTGTATTCACAATAAATATGTTCTAAGGCAGTACGTCTAGTAAAAATTGCATTTCTATGTACGTTGATTCAAGAATATATGAAGGAAGTCAAATTTCACTATAGAAGATGGACAAAAGACCAAGCAGAACTAATCCAAATCCTAATAAATTTCATCTATCTTGAATCAAATAGAAAGACAAAGCTAACACAAAAATAAAGTGTTCATAAAAATGTTGAATTTTTTATACGTTAACTCAAAAAAGTCCACACTCTTCGTTATAATTCAGAAGTTGATTTCTGAGACTAAATTGTAAACTAGATAAACTCATCTTTAACAGAAAGTTTTTGAAAACTGTATTGTAATCACAATTAATATGTTCTAAGGCAGTACGTTGATTCAAGAAAATATGAAGGAAGTCAAATTTCATAATAGAAGAAGGATGAAAGACCAAGAAGAACTAATCCAAATCCTAACAAATTTCATCTATCTTGAATCAAATAGAAAGACAAAGGCAACACAAAAAGAAAGAGTTCATAAAAATGTTGAATTTTATGTACGTTAACTCAAAAAAGTCTACACACTTCGTTATACATCTGAAATTGATTTCTGAGACTAAATTGTAAACTAGATAAACTCATCTTTAACAGAAAAAGTTTGAAAATTGTATTGTAATCACAAATAATATGTTCTAAGGCATTACGTCTAGTAAAAATGTACGTTGATTCAAGAAAATATGAAGGAAGTTAAATTTCACAGTAGAAGAAGGATAAAAGCCCAGGCAGAACTATTCCAAATTCCAACAAATTTCATCTATTTGAATCAAATTCAAAGACAAGGCCAATACAAAAATAAAGAGTTCATAAAAATGTTAGATTTTTTATACGTTAACTCTAAAAAGTCTACCCTCTTCGTTGTAAGTCGGAAGTTGATTTCTGAGACTAAATTGTAAACTAGATAAACTCATCTTTAACAGAAAAAATTTGAAAAATGTATTGTTATCACAATTAATATGTTCTAAGGCATTATGTCTAGTAAAAATTGCATTTCTATGTACGTTGATTAAAGAAAATATGAAGGAAGTCAAATTTCACAATAGAAGAAGGATGAAAGACCAAGAAGAACTAATCCAAATCCTAACAAATTTCATCTATCTTGAATCAAATAGAAAGACAAAGCCAACACAAAAAGAAAGAGTTCATAAAAATGTTGAATTTTATGTACGTTAACTCAAAAAAGTCTACACACTTCGTTATACATCTGAAATTGATTTCTAAGACTAAATTGTAAACTAGATAAACTCATCTTTAACAGAAAAAGTTTGAAAAATGTATTGTAATCACAATTAATATGTTCTAAGCCATTACGTCTAGTAAAAATTGCATTTCTATGTACGTTGATTCAAGAAAATATGAAGGAAGTCAAATTTCACAATAGAAGAAGGATGAAAGACCAGCAAGAACTAATCCAAATTGTCACAAATTTCATCTATTTGAATCAAATTGAAAGACAAAGCCAATACAAAAATAAAGAGTTCATAAAAATGTTGAATTTTTTATACGTTAACTAAAAAAAGTCTACACTCTTGGTTATAAGTCGGAAGTTTATTTCTGAGACTAAATTGTAAACTAGATAAACTCATCTTTAACAGATAAAGTTTGAAAAATGTATTGTTATCACAATTAATATGTTCTAAGGTAGTACGTCTAGTAAAAATGGCATTTCTATGTACGTGATTCAAGAATATATGAAGGAAGTCAAATTTCACAATAGAAGAAGGATGAAAGGCCAAGCAGAACTAATCCAAATCCTAACAAATTTCATCTATCTTGAATCAAATAGAAAGACAAAGCCAACACAAAAGGAAAGAGTCCATAAAAATGTTGAGTTTTATATACTTTAACTCAAAAAAGTCTACACACTTCGTTATACATCTGAAATTGATTTCCGATACTAAATTCTAAACTAGATTAACTCATCTTTTGACATAAAAAGTATGAAAAATGTATTGTAATCAAAATTAATATGTTCTAAGCCATTACGTCTAGTAAAAATATCATTTTTGTGTACGTTGATTCAAGAAAATATGAAGGAAGTCAAATTTCACAATAGAAGAAGGATAAAAGCCCAGGCAGAACTAATCCAAATTCCAACAAATTTTATCTATTTGAATAAAATTGAAAAACAAAGCCAATACAAAAATAAAGAGTTCATAAAAATGTTAGATTTTTTATACGTTAACTCAAAAAAGTCTACACTCTTCGTTATAAGTCGAAAGTCGATTTATTAGACTAAATTGTAAACTAGTTAAACTCATCTTTAACAGAAAAAGTTTGAAAAATGTATTGTAATCATAATAAATATGTTCTAAGGCAGTACGTCTAGTAAAAATTGCATTTCTTTGTACGCTGATTCAGGAATATATGAAGAAAGTCAAATTTCACAATAGAAGAAGGATGAAACACCAAGCAGAACTAATCCAAATCCTAACAAATTTCATCTATCTTGAATCAAATTGAAAGACAAGGCCACCAAAAAAGAAAGAGTTCATAAAAATGGTTAATTTTATATACGTTAACTCAAAAAAGTCTACAAACGTCGGTATAAGTCGAAAATTGATTTCTGAGACTAAATTGTAAATTAGATAAACTCATCTTTAACAGAAAAAGTTCGAAAAATGTATTTTAATCACAAATTATATGTTCTAAGGAATTACGTCTAGTAAAAATTGCATTTATATGTACGTTAATTCAAGAAAATATGAAGGAAGCCAAATTTCACAATAGAAGAAGGATGAAAGACCAGCCAGAACTAATCCAAATTGTAACAAAATTCATCTATTTGAATCAAATTGAAAGATAAAGCCAATACAAAAATAAAGAGTTCATAAAAATGTTGAATTTTTTATACGTTAACTCAAAAAAGTCTACACTCTTCGTTGTTAGTCCAAAGTTGATTTCTGAGACTAAACTGTAAACAAGATAAACTCATCTTTAACAGAAAAAGTTTGAAAAATATATTGTAATCACAATTAATATGTTCTAAGCCATTACGTCTAGTAAAAATTGCATTTCTGTGTACGTTGATTCAAGAAAATATAAAGGAAGTCAAATTTCACACTATAAGAAGGATGAAAAACCAGCCAGAACTAATCCAAATTCTAACAAATTTCATCTATTTGAATCAAATTGAAAGACAAAGCCAAGACAAAAATAAAGACTTCATAAAAATGTTGAATTTTTTATACGTTAACTCAAAAAAGTCTACACTCTTCGTTATAAGTCGGAAGTCGATTTCTGAGACTAAATTGTAAACTAGAAAAACTCATCTGTAACAGAAAAAGTTTGAAAAATGTATTATAATCACAATAAATATGTTCTAAGGCAGTACATCTAGTAAAAATTGCACTTCTATGTACGTTGATTCAAGAATATATGAAGGAAGTCAAATTTCACTATAGAAGAAAGACGAAAGACCAAGCAGAACTAATCCAAATCCTAACAAATTTCATCTATCTTGAATCAAATAGAAATACAAAGCCAACACAAAAAGAAAGAGTTCATAAAAATGTTGAATTTTATATACGTTAACTCAAATAAGTCTACAAACTTCGACATAAGTCGAAAATTGATTTCTGAGACTAAATTGTAAACTAGATAAACTCATCTTTAACAGAAAAAGTTTGAAAAATGTATTTTAATCACAAATTGTATGTTCTAAGGAATTACGTCTAATAAAAATTGCATTTCTATGTACGTTAATTCAAGAAAATATGAAGGAAGCCAAATTTCACAATAGAAATAACAAATCCCCCAAATTTCACTATAGAGGAAGGATGAAAGACCAGCCATAAATAATCCAAATTGTAACAAAATTCATTTATTTGAATCAAATTGAAAGAAAAAGCCAATACAAAAAAAGAGAGTTCAGAAAAATGTTGAATTTTTTATACGTTAACTCAAAAAAGTGTACACTCTTTGTTATAAGTCGGAAGTTGATTTATGAGAATAAATTGTAAACAAGATAAACTCATCTTTAACAGAAAAAGTTTGACAAATGTATTGTATTGTAATCACAATAAATATGTTCTAAGCCATTACGTCTAGTAAAAATTGCATTTCTATGTACGTTGATTCAAGAAAATATGAAGGAAGTCAAATTTCACAATAGAAGAAGGATGAAAGACCAAGAAGAACTAATCAAAATCCTAACAAATTTCATCTATCTTGAATCAAATAGAAAAACAAAGCCAACACAAAAAGAAAGAGTTCATAAAAATGTTGAATTTTATATACGTTAACTCAAAAAAGTCTACTCACTTCGTTATACATCTGAAATTGATTTCTGAGACTAAATTGTAAACAAGATAAACTCATCTTTAACAGAAAAAGTTTGAAAAATGTATTGTAATCACAAATAATATGTTCTAAGGCATTACATCTAGTAAAAATGTACGTTGATTCAAGAAAATATGAAGGAAGTCAAATTTCACAATAGAAGAAGGATAAAAGCCCAGGCAGAACTAATCCAAATTCCAACAAATTTTATCTATTTGAATAAAATTGAAAAACAAAGCCAATACAAAAATAAAGAGTTCATAAAAATGTTAGATTTTTTATACGTTAACTCAAAAAAGTCTACACTCTTCGTTATAAGTCGGAAGTCGATATCTTAGACTAAATTGTAAACTAGTTAAACTCATCTTTAACAGAAAAAGTTTGAAAAATGTATTGTAATCACAATAAATATGTTCTAAGGCAGTACGTCTAGTAAAAATTGCATTTCTTTGTACGCTGATTCAAGAATATATGAAGAAAGTAAAATTTCACAATAGAAGAAGGATGAAAGACCAAGCAGAACTAATCCAAATCCTAACAAATTTCATCTATCTTGAATCAAATAGAAAGACAAGGCCAACAAAAAAGAAAGAGTTCATAAAAATGGTTAACTTTATATACGTTAACTCAAAAAAGTCTACAAACGTCGGTATAAGTCGAAAATTGATTTCTGAGACTAAATTGTAAATTAGATAAACTCATCTTTAACAGAAAAAGTTTGAAAAATATATTTTAATCACAAATTATATGTTCTAAGGAATTACGTCTAGTAAAAATTGCATTTATATGTACGTTAATTCAAGAAAATATGAAGGAAGCCAAATTTCACAATATAAGAAGGATGAAAGACCTGCCAGAACTAATCCAAATTGTAACAAAATTCATCTATTTGAATCAAATTGAAAGACAAAGCCAATACAAAAATAAAGAGTTCATAAAAATGTTGAATTTTTTATACGTTAACTCAAAAAAGTCTACACTCTTCTTTGTTAGTCCGAAGTTGATTTCTGAGACTAAATTGCAAACAAGATAAACTCATCTTTAACAGAAAAAGTTTGAAAAATATATTGTAATCACAATTAATATGTTCTAAGCCATTACGTCTAGTAAAAATTGCATTTCTGTGTACGTTGATTCAAGAAAATATAAAGGAAGTCAAATTTCACACTATAAGAAGGATGAAAGACCAGCCAGAACTAATCCAAATTCTAACAAATTTCATCTATTTGAATCAAACTGAAAGACAAAGCCAAGACAAAAATAAAGACTTCATAAAAATGTTGAATTTTTTATACGCTAACTCAAAAAAGTCTACACTCTTCGTTATAAGTCGGAAGTCGATTTCTGAGACTAAATTGTAAACTAGAAAAACACATCTTTAACAGAAAAAGTTTGAAAAATGTATTGTAATCACAATAAATATATTCTAAGGCAGTACATATGAAGGAAGTCAAATTTCACAATAAATTGCATTTCTATGTACGTTGATTCAAGAATATATGAAGGAAGTCAAATTTCACTATAGAAGAAGGACAAAGACCAAGCAGAACTAATCCAAATCCTAATAAATTTCATCTATCTTGAATCAAATAGAAAGACAAAACCAATACAAAAATAAAGAGTTCATAAAAATGTTGAGTTTTTTATACGTTAACTCAAAATAGTCTACCCACTTCGTTATACATATGAAATTGATTTCTGAGACTAAATTGTAAACTAGATAAACTCATCTTTAACAGAAAAAGTTTGAAAAATGTATTGTAATCACAAATAATATGTTCTAAGGCATTACATCTAGTAAAATTGTACGTTGATTCAAGAAAATATGAAGGAAGTCAAATTTCACAATAGAAGAAGGATAAAAGCCCAGGCAGAACTAATCCAAATTCCAACAAATTTCATCTATTTGAATAAAATTGAAAGACAAAGCCAATACAAAAATAAAGAGTTCATAAAAATGTTGAATTTTTTATACGTTAACTCAAAAAAGTCTACACTCTTCGTTATAAGTCGGAAGTCGATTTCTTAGACTAAATTGTAAACTAGTTAAACTCATCTTTAACAGAAAAAGTTTGAAAAATGTATTGTAATCACAATAAATATGTTCTAAGGCAGTACGTCTAGTAAAAATTGCATTTCTTTGTACGCTGATTCAAGAATATATGAAGGAAGTCAAATTTCACAATAGAAGAAGGATGAAAGACCAAGAAGAACTAATCCAAAGCCTAACAAATTTCATCTATCTTGAATCAAATAGAAAGACAAAGCCAACACAAAAAGAAAGAGTTCATAAAAATGTTGAATTTTATGTACGTTAACTCAAAATAGTCTACTCACTTCGTTATACATCTGAAATTGATTTCTGAGACTAAATTGTAAACTAGATAAACTCATCTTTAACAGAAAAAATTTGAAAAATGTATTGTAATCACAAATAATATGTTCTAAGGCATTACATCTAGTAAAAATGTACGTTGATTCAAGAAAATATGAAGGAAGTCAAATTTCACAATAGAAGAAGGATAAAAGCCCAGGCAGAACTAATCCAAATTCCAACAAATTTCATCTATTTGAATAAAATTGAAAGACAAAGCCAATACAAAAATAAAGAGTTCATAAAAATGTTGAATTTTTTATACGTTAACTCAAAAAAGTCTACACTCTTCGTTATAAATCGGAAGTCGATTTCTTAGACTAAATTGTAAACTAGTTAAACTCATCTTTAACAGAAAAAGTTTGAAAAATGTATTGTAATCACAATAAATATGTTCTAAGGCAGTACGTCTAGTAAAAATTACATTTCTTTGTACGATGATTCAAGAATATAAGAAGAAAGTAAAATTTCACAATAGAAGAAGGATGAAAGACCAGCCAGAACTATCCAAATTCTAACAAATTTCATCTATTTGAATCAAATTGAAAGACAAAGCCAAGACAAAAATAAAGACTTCATAAAAATGTTGAATTTTTTATACGTTAACTCAAAAAAGTCTACACTCTTCGTTATAAGTCGGAAGTTGATTTCTGAGACTAAATTGTAAACTAGAAAAACTCATCTTTAACAGAAAAAGTTTGAAAAATGTATTGTAATCACAATAAATATGTTCTAAGGCAGTACGTCTAGTAAAAATTGCATTTCTATGTACGTTGATTCAAGAATATATGAAGGAAGTCAAAATTCACTATAGAAGAAGGACGAAAGACCAAGCAGAACTAATCCAAATCCTAACAAATTTCATCTATCTTGAATCAAATAGAAATAAAAATCCAACACAAAAAGAAAGTATTCATAAAAATGTTGAATTTTATATACGTTAACTAAAAAAGTCTACACACTTCGTTATAAGCCGGAAATTGATTTCTGAGACTATATTGTAAACTAGATAAACTCATCTTTAACAGAAAAAGGTTGAAAAATGTATTGTAATCACAATTAATATGTTCTAAGCCATTACGTCTAGTAAAAATTGCATTTCTATGTATGTTGATTCAAGAAAATATGAAGGAAGTCAAATATCACAATAGAAGAAGGATGAAAGACCAAGAAGAACTAATCCAAATCCTAACAAATTCCATCTATCTTGAATCAAATAGAAAGACAAAGCCAACACAAAAATAAAGAGTTCATAAAAATGTTGCATATTTTATACGTTAACTCAAAAAAGTCTACACTCTTAGTTATAAATCGGAAGTCGATTTCTGAGACTAAATGGTAAACTAGTTAAACTCATCTTTAACAGAAAAAGTTTGAAAAATGTATTGTAATCACAATAAATATGTTCTAAGGCAGTACGTCTAGTAAAAATTGTATTTCTATGTACGTTGATTCAAGAATATATGAAGGAAGTCAAATTTCACAATATAAGAAGGATGTAAGACAAAGCAGAACTAATCCAAATCCTAACAAATTTAATCTATCTTGAATCAAATAGAAAGACAAAGCCAACACAAAAAGAAAGAGTTCATAAAAATATTGAATTTTATATACGTTAACTAAAAAAGTCTACAAACTTTGGTATAAGTCGAAAATTGATTTCTGAGACTAAATTGTAAACTAGATAAACTCATCTTTGACAGAAAAAGTTTGAAAAATGTATTTTAATCACAAATTATATGTTCTAAGGAATTACGTCTAGTAAAAATTGCATTTCTATGTACGTTAATTCAAGAAAATATGAAGGAAGCCAAATTTCACAATAGAAATAACAAATCCCC
The DNA here is from genome assembly GCF_003573695.1 of Papaver somniferum. Lineage (NCBI taxonomy): Eukaryota > Viridiplantae > Streptophyta > Magnoliopsida > Ranunculales > Papaveraceae > Papaver > Papaver somniferum. The sequence continues at coordinate 7,234,697 of NW_020644373.1, forward strand.
CAAATTTCACAATAGAAGAAGGATGAAAGACCAGCCATAACTAATCCAAATTGTAACAAAATTCATTTATTTGAATCAAATTGAAAGACAAAGCCAATACAAAAAAAAAGAGTCCATAAAAATGTTGAATTTTTTATACGTTAACTCAAAAAAGTCTACACTCTTCGTTATAAGTCGGAAGTTTATTTCTGAGACTAAATTGTAAACTAGATAAACTCATCTTTAACAGAAAAAGTTTGAAAAATGTATTGTAATCACAATAAATATGTTCTAAGGCAGTACATCTAGTAAAAATTGCACTTCTATGTATGTTGATTCAAGAATATATGAAGGAAGTCAAATTTCACTATAGAAGAAGGACGAAAGACCAAGCAGAACTAAACCAAATCCTAACAAATTTCATCTATCTTGAATCAAATAGAAATACAAAGCCAACACAAAAAGAAAGTATTCATAAAAATGTTGAATTTTATATACGTTAACTAAAAAAGACTACACACTTCGTTATAAGTCGGAAATTGATTTCTGAGACTATATTGTAAACTAGATAAACTCATCTTTAACAGAAAAAGGTCGAAAAATGTATTGTAATTACAATTAATATGTTCTAAGGCAATACGTCTAGTAAAAATTGCATTTCTATGTACGTTAATTCAAGAAAATATGAAGGAAGCCAAATTTCACAATAGAAATAACAAATCCCCCAAATTTCACAATAGAGAAAGGATGAAAGACCAGCCATAACTAATCCAAATTGTAACAAAATTCATTTATTTGAATCAAATTGAAAGAAAAATCCAATACAAAAAAAAAGAGTTCATAAAAATGTTGAATTTTTTATACGTTAACTCAAAAAAGTGTACACTCTTTGTTATAAGTCGGAAGTTGATTTCTGAGACTAAATTGTAAACAAGATAAACTCATCTTTAGCAGAAAAAGTTTGACAAATGTATTGTAATCACAATAAATATGTTCTAAGCCATTACGTCTAATAAAAATTGCATTTTTGTGTACGTTGATTCAAGAAAATATGAAGGAAGTCAAATTTCCCAATATAAGAAGGATGAAAGACCAGCCATAACTAATCCAAATTGTAACAAAATTCATTTATTTGAATCAAATTGAAAGACAAAGCCAAGACAAAAATAAAGAGTTCATAAAAATGTTGAATTTTTTATACGTTAACTCAAAAAAGTCAACACTCTTCATTATAAGTCGGAAGTCGATTTCTGAGACTAAATTGTAAACTAGTTAAACTCATCTTTAACAGAAAAAGTTTGAAAAATGTATTGTAATCACAATAAATATATTCTAAGGCAGTACGTCTAGTAAAAATTGCATTTCTATGTACGTTGATTCAAGAATCTATGAAGGAAGTCAAATTTCATTATAGAAGAAGGACAAAGACCAAGCAGAACTAATCCAAATCCTAACAAATTTCATCTATCTTGAATCAAATAGAAAGACAAAGCAACCACAAAAAGAAAGTGTTCATAAAAATGTTGAATTTTATATATGTTAACTAAAAAAGTCTACATACTTCGTTATACGTCTGAAATTGATTTCTTAGACTAAGTTGTAAACTATATAAACTTATCTTTAACAGAAAAAGTTTGAAAAATGTATTGTAATCACAAATAATATGTTCTAAGGCATTACGTCTAGTAAAAATTGCATTTCTATGTACGTTGATTCAAGAAAATATGAAGGAAGTCAAATTTCACAATAGAAGAAGGATGAAAGCCAGACAGAACTAATCCAAATTCTAACAAATTTCATCTATTTGAATCAAATTGAAAGACAAAACCAATACAAAAATAAAGAGTTCATAAAAATGTTGAGTTCTTTATACGTTAACTCAAAAAAGTCTACACTCTTCGTTATAAGTCGGAAGTTGATTTCTGAGACTAAATTGTAAACTAGATAAACTCATCTTTAACAGAAAGTTTTTGGAAAATGTATTGTAATCACAATTAATATGTTCTAAGTCAGTACGTTGATTCAAGAAAATATGAAGGAAGTCAAATTTCACAATAGAAGAAGGATGAAAGACCAAGAAGACCTAATCCAAATCCTAACAAATTTCATCTATCTTGAATCAAACAGAAAGACAAAGCCAACACAAAAAGAAAGAGTTCATAAAAATGTTGAATTTTATGTACGTTTACTCAAAAAAGTCTACTCACTTCGTTATACATCTGAAATTGATTTCTGAGACTAAATTGTAAACTAGATAAACTCATCTTTAACAGAAAAAGTTTGAAAAATGTATTGTAATCACAAATAATATGTTCTAAGGCATTACATCTAGTAAAAATGTACGTTGATTCAAGAAAATATGAAGGAAGTCAAATTTCACAATAGAAGAAGGATAAAAGCCCAGGAAGAACTAATCCAAATTCCAACAAATTTCATCTATATGAATAAAATTGAAAGACAAAGCAAATACAAAAATAAAGAGTTCATAAAAATGTTAGATTTTTTATACGTTAACTCAAAAAAGTCTACACTCTTCGTTATAAGTCGGAAGTCGATTTCTTAGACTAAATTGCAAACTAGTTAAACTCATCTTTAACAGAAAAAGTTTTAAAAATGTATTGTAATCACAATAAATATGTTATAAGGCAGTACGTCTAGTAAAAATTGCATTTCTTTGTACGCTGATTCAAGAATATATGAAGAAAGTAAAATTTCACAATAGAAGAAGGATGAAAGACCAGCCAGAACTAATCCAAATTCTAACAAATATCATCTATTTGAATCAAATTGAAAGACCAAGCCAAGACAAAAATAAAGACTTCATAAAAATGTTGAATTTTTTATACGTTAACTCAAAAAAGTCTACACTCTTCGTTATAAGTCGGAAGTTGATTTCTGAGACTAAATTGTAAACTAGAAAAACTCATCTTTAACAGAAAAAGTTTGAAAAATGTATTGTAATCACAATAAATATGTTCTAAGGCAGTACGTCTAGTAAAAATTGCATTTCTATGTACGTTGATTCAAGAATATATGAAGGAAGTCAAAATTCACTATAGAAGAAGGACGAAAGACCAAGCAGAACTAATCCAAATCCTAACAAATTTCATCTATCTTGAATCAAATAGAAATAAAAATCCAACACAAAAAGAAAGTATTCATAAAAATGTTGAATTTTATATACGTTAACTAAAAAAGTCTACACACTTCGTTATAAGTCGGAAATTGATTTCTGAGACTATATTGTAAACTAGATAAACTCATCTTTAACAGAAAAAGGTTGAAAAATGTATTGTTATTACAATTAATATGTTCTAAGGCACTACGTCTAGTAAAAATTGCATTTCTATGTATGTGTATTCAAGAAAATATGAAGGAAGTCAAATATCACAATAGAAGAAGGATGAAAGACCAAGAAGAACTAATCCAAATCCTAACAAATTCCATCTATCTTGAATCAAATAGAAAGACAAAGCCAACACAAAAATAAAGAGTTCATAAAAATGTTGAGTTTTATATACGTTAACTCAAAAAGTCTACACACTTCGTTATACATCTGAAATTGATTTCTGAGACTAAATTGTAAACTAGATAAGCTCATCTTTAACAGAAAAAGTATGAAAAATTTATTGTAATCACAATTAATATGTTCTAAGCCATTACGTCTAGAAAAAATAGCATTTCTGTGTAAGTTGATCCAAGAAAATATGAAGGAATTCAAATTTCACAATATAAAAAGGATGAAAGACCAGCCAGAACTAATCCAAATTCGAACAAATTTCATCTATTTGAATCAAATTGAAAGACAAAGCCAAGACAAAAATAAAGAGTTCATAAAAATGTTGCATATTTTATACGTTAACTCAAAAAAGTCGACACTCTTAGTTATAAATCGGAAGTCGATTTCTGAGACTAAATGGTAAACTAGTTAAACTCATCTTTAACAGAAAAATTTTGAAAAATGTATTGTAACCACAATAAATATGTTCTAAGGCAGTACGTCTAGTAAAAATTGCATTTCTATGTACGTTGATTCAAGAATATATGAAGGAAGTCAAATTTCACAATATAAGAAGGATGTAAGACAAAGCAGAACTAATCCAAATCCTAACAAATTTCATCTATCTTGAATCAAATAGAAAGACAAAGCCAACACAAAAAGAAAGAGTTCATAAAAATATTGAATTTTATATACGTTAACTAAAAAAAGTCTACAAACTTTGGTATAAGTCGAAAATTGATTTCTGAGACTAAATTGTAAACTAGATAAACTTATCTTTGACAGAAAAAGTTTGAAAAATGTATTTTAATCGCAAATTATATGTTATAAGGAATTACGTCTAGTAAAAATTGCATTTCTATGTACGTTAATTCAAGAAAATATGAAGGAAGCCAAATTTCACAATAGAAATAACAAATCCCCCAAATTTCACAATAGAAGAAGGATGAAAGACCAGCCATAACTAATCCAAATTGTAACAAAATTCATTTATTTGAATCAAATTGAAAGACAAAGCCAATACAAAAAAAAAGAGTTCATAAAAATGTTGAATTTTTTATACGTTAACTCAAAAAATTCTACACTCTTCGTTATAAGTCGGAAGTTTATTTCTGAGACTAAATTGTAAACTAGATAAACTCATCTTTAACAGAAAAAGTTTGAAAAATGTATTGTAATCACAATAAATATGTTCTACGGCAGTACATCTAGTAAAAATTGGACTTCTATGTATGTTGATTCAAGAATATATGAAGGAAGTCAAATTTCACTATAGAAGAAGGACGAAAGACCAAGCAGAACTAATCCAAATCCTAACAAATTTCATCTATCTTGAATCAAATAGAAATACAAAGCCAACACAAAAAGAAAGTATTCATAAAAATGTTGAATTTTATATACGTTAACTAAAAAAGACTACACACTTCGTTATAAGTCGGAAATTGATTTCTGAGACTATATTGTAAACTAGATAAACTCATCTTTAACAGAAAAAGGTCGAAAAATGTATTGTAATTACAATTAATATATTCTAAGGCAATACGTCTAGTAAAAATTGCATTTCTATGTACGTTAATTCAAGAAAATATGAAGGAAGCCAAATTTCACAATAGAAATAACAAATCCCCCAAATTTCACAATAGAGGAAGGATGAAAGACCAGCCATAACTAATCCAAATTGTAACAAAATTCATTTATTTGAATCAAATTGAAAGAAAAAGCCAATACAAAAAAAAAAAAGAGTTCATAAAAATGTTGAATTTTTTATACGTTAACTCAAAAAAGTATACACTCTTTGTTATAAGTCGGAAGTTGATTTCTGAGACTAAATTGTAAACAAGATAAACTCATCTTTAACAGAAAAAGTTTGACAAATGTATTGTAATCACAATAAATATATTCTAAGCCATTACGTCTAATAAAAATTGCATTTCTGTGTACGTTGATTCAAGAAAATATGAAGGAAGTCAAA